>NC_033800.1:7315825-7342206 GCF_001876935.1 Asparagus officinalis | reverse complement strand
TTCGTTCCATGAACGAGAGGTCCACAAATTGAGCGATCAAACCTTCCTACAGTTAGGATCGTCTTAAAATTCCCACTTGGTCAAACATTACTACAGTTAGGACCACAACCAAAATCTCCTTTCGATTCATTTTTTGCGAACGAAAGGTTTACTTTTATTTCGATTCATTTTTTGCGAACGAAAGGTTTACTTTTGAATTGAGTAATCAAACCTTATGACAGTTAGGGTTATTCAAACCAACCTATTTTCTCTAAGTGGAGATTCCACTGTGAGTTTCCTTTTCATCAGGAGATAGAATGTAAAATTCTCCCTCTCCGATTCTGGGTTTATCTCTACCAACAAACAAGAGACCAGGAGATAGAATATAAAATTCTTCCTCTCCGATTCTGGGTTCATCTCTACCAACAAACAAGAGACCAGGAGATAGAATATAAAATTCTTCCTCTCCGAGTATGGGTTTATCTCTACCAACAAACAAGAGATTGAGAAATGGAATATACAATTCTTGTTCTCTCCGATTTTGGGTTCGTTGTCCTATATAGGAAATGCAACCTATTCACACTTTGAAATCCATGTTGTTCACACATGGGGGATGTTATCTCTATCCCTTATTAGAGATAAGCCTACATCTAACACATGTAGCCTACATATTCAACAGTGTAGTTCAAAGTCTAAAAGAGTTTAATTCTTTTAGCGCAACGTTATATGTGAAACGGACTTAGATAATTCACATACTAGCCCGATTCAAACGGTAATCGGTAAAGGTATATCAAATCCGTTGATGGCTGAGGATTTGCCAAAAATCCTATAAGTACTATGGTTATTTATTCTAAATAAGAATGAGTAATCATAATAAAAAAAAACCTCAATGAGCAGAAAGATTCAATATAATGAGCAAAAAGGTTCACTATATTGACCAAGAATTTTCAAACAAAGCTACAAACAAAAAATCGCCCAAGAATCGCCTGAAAATCGCAAAAAATCGACGTGAAAAACCCTAAAAACCCTAAGTCCCAACTTATATAGCAGCCGGGCGAGACAGGAAACTCTATCTCGCTGAGCGAGACAGACAACTCTGTCTCGCCGAGCGAGACAGAAAACACTGTCTCGCCGAGCGAGACAGTAAACTTTTCTGTTTTGCACTATGGAACAGTGGAATACTCCAATGGGTACACGAGTCTAAACTGTATTCCCACCCTCAACAGGAAGTTTCTGGAGAATATTAATCTGAATATTCTTAAGGATAACCTGAGGGATTCTCAATGGATATACCAATTCAATGGTAAACGCTGAATTCACAAGAGCAAGTATCAACTTCAATTCAAGATCTCGACAACGGTCAAGCGATAAACGCGACGCCGGGAGAACGTTAGCTATTCTACGAAGAACTGGATAGACTAACAGCAGAAGAGGTTAAATATTGAAGCCATTTACAAGTCCTTTCATACGATCTATTCAGCCAAGCATTGAAGGGATCGTAAGTAAAATCTATCTTATCCAAAGTAGTTTTAACCAAGGTTGATTGGGTCATACCTGACGGGCATCGCAGTGCCATGCTGCGGAATCTCTCCACATATATCTGTAGGCGTCAAAAAATGCTAATAGATATCCCAAGCATAGAGAAGATCACTCAAAAATTCACAAGAAAGGATTTCATACTGTTTTGAAAAAATCAAAACAAGTATGAACTGTCTCGCCAGCGAGACAGTCTTTGCTGTCTCGCCAGCGGGACAGTCTTTGCTGTCTCGCCAGCGGGACAGTCTTTGCTGCATAATGAGATGTTAACCCAAAATTTGAAACAAAATTATGGGTAAAATGTACCAGCAATAGGCATAACATCAGCCGACGTACCAACGCCTTCAGTTGGTCTCGCTTTTGTTGCGACCGGACTAATCTGGGGAGTGACAGTGACTTCTATCATCATAGGGTCCATAGGAGTAGAAGGTTGAGGCTCAAGAACTGATGATTGCAAATCAACCTCAGTTCCTGCCCATGGCACGAGTTCGCTACCCTCTGGCCGATCAGACGTTCCAGTAATTATAGTAGTATCAGCTCCAGCAGTTGGTCCTATAATTCAGACACTTATATGATTAATCAAGTCAAAATATATACGTATATATATATGTGGAGTTCACAGAACCAAAGTCTTACTCTCAGAAGGACCGGCTTCCGTTGAACCAATTCCAACATCTGAGCCGATAGTTGCATCAGAGGCTTTCTCTAACAGAGAATCAAGGATTTGTTGATGGTCGTCCTCTGAGATATTAAAGTCGAAATTATTAAAATCATCGACTTTGGTGGCATGGGTAGCTTCTCCTTCAATAGGCTCGTGCATCGGGATGTCTAAAGAACATGAGGAACCATAAATAACATGTAAATTTAGACGAATCTGCCCAAGACAAAGATCGATTTTACCTTCATTGGTCGGGGCTGATTCGAGAGCTCCACTACTGGTACCTGCTTCTTTTAATTTGACTAAAAGGAGAGAAAGCGCACAGGTCATTAGAGGAGGCACACGGTCCGACTCATTCATTTCTCGGATTTCTCTTCCGAGAGGAGAAAGATCAGTACCTGTGTCCGCAGCTGATGGATCAACGTCAGGAGTGGGTGGAACATCAGCCGATCCTTCCTTCAGAGCATCATGCATTTGTTGGACGAAGCTTGTTTCCTCAATTTCCATACCTCCGGGAGAAGCAGCATCAGCTGGCAATTCTCCTTCCTCTCGACTCCCTGCAGAAGTTGAACATGAAATAAGTTTGAACGTCAAAAAGTGTAAAAGCTATAAAAACAAATCGTTACCTTGCTCATCAGAAGAAGCACTACGACCAGACGCCTCTTCTACAGCAGGAAGATGAACGCGCGGTTTAGAAACAGCTTTCTTCTGTTTCTTCAGAGGGCGTGCACCAGAACCTTCATGACGATGTTTGGTGCGTAACTCAGCTCGGGGAGAAACTTGAGTTTGAGCTTGAGTAGAAGTTCGAGATATTTGCCGACGAATGAGAGGCACCATATCCTCTTCATCCTCTTCGTCGCAACTAAGAACTTCTACCGTCATCCGGTTAGGATGTTCCATGACGACTCTTTCCTTACGTTTCTTTGGAGCAGCTTGTGGTTGGGTCGGAGCGACAGAAGGCCTTACAAGTCCTCTATCAAAGAATGAATCGGGAAGGCCAGATACTTCCTCAGAACTTGATTCATTCTCGTCTTCCCCTTCTGAAGTTTCGGTTGCTTCACTATCAAACTCCTCTTCACTATCAACTGGGAGAGCCGGTTCCTTTCCTTTCCTTGATGATTCAGCAGCCTCTTTTCCTCGAGGCGACATCACAGCTTCACGAGGCGGTTCTGTTGCTTGTCGTGGAGCTATTTCCTCCTCTGAGTCTGATATCCTCCTACGTCGAGTGGCAATATTGGTGGCTATCAGCCATTTGCAGAAGAGAAAGGTCATCCTTAGGGGCGGCGCCTCTAAAGGAAGATCAAATTCAACATTTGTGCAGCCAGCAATGCTCCAGAACCAAGCCCTCGCACCATCGATAAGTCCACCTCGAAAGCTAAGGTGGCGGTTTGGATTGCCGACATATATCTGATCATACCCGAATTGACGGGCGAATCGACATGGGAGATAGGGTTCAATGTGGCAAACATCCCTTACTCTGAAGAACAGATATCCAGGTCGAATATTCATCAACCATCTGAAGCACCCGACATCCAAGATAGTGCGATTCTGCCTTGGGTCTTCAGCATCTACTAAAGTAGTATTGTAGGTACCGGAGAATTGAGGGAAGCAGGGGAAGAATTCCCAACACTTGTGAATTTTAAACTGCCTCGTTATGTCGGGTTCTTGATGCCTGATCCATTTGCAATTCTCGAGATTCTGCAACAGAGGGATGCTAGAATTTGCCGTCTCAGGAGCTTCCATTAAATCTGGTCGATGAAGTACTAACCAGGTCATCAGATAAGTATAAGGTAGCTCCAGCTTCGGAACGGACAGACTGGCAGAGGGTTTCTTTTTCTCCTGAGTAAACACGGAGATTAATTGCCGTAATCCACTATGAATATCGGCCACCATAGCGGGAAGCAAAGATAATTTGCGACCTGTAACTAGCTGGACGGCCGGATACAACACTTCCATTGGCATCGCATCTGCGGACTGATGAGGAACTACACATCTCTTTAACCATAAGGCTAGAAAACCCGCCAGCAGAGCAGTAGGGCTAATCGGAACACCAGCTTGCCACAGATAAGAGCGGAACTTAGTGCCGTGCAAAAATCCATCTTCTGAGCGCGAAGTATAAGATTGCGCGTTGGTTTTCTCTAACAGACGGTTAATTTCATCCGTACTCAAAGGAGACAATCCGCACACATCTGCCGAACGGACATCCAGGTTCTTGAAGAGGTAGTCAGCGAATTGTTTTAAGCTGACCTGAGGAGATTTCTTTCTGGCTTTGGGCTCCATCTCGGCCATGGCTATATGATAATGGCAAGTCAATTCCCATAAAGTATCATGAGTCACAGTTGAGCTATCTTTCATCTTGTTCAGCTGATTGCTAGTTGGAAAGAACTCTTGATAGGGAACATCGCCCATAGGCAAACCAGACACCTGCATCATTTCATGCAGTGGTAATCCGAGTTCCCCGTTCTTGGTAAAGAATGTATTAGTGTCCGGGTTATAGATCTCGAACAAGCAGAGGAAATGACCTACACTACTCTGTAGGCCATGCATGGTGGCACGAATCGGGACATCTAACCCTAATTCTGCTAACTCTCGCCCAAAGCGGTTTAACACATATCGGGTCATCCTGGTCCACCACCATTTGTCCCCAGAATAATGGACCCATCCATAGCATCTAAAAGTCTCTTTGGGTAATCTTTTGCCCGCTGCCGCTAACCGGTTCTTCACGGTGTTGGCTTGCACTATCTTTTCATTCTGAGGTATATTATCTTGTCCCAAGATACCCGGATGAAGCCCCCGCACATGAGCTCTTTCACTGGAGCCTGGGTTGGCTTCCTTCCCAATAAAACCACAATGAATACGCTCGTGATTTTCAGTCAACTTCCAGAACATCTCACGTCCAACTGATAGATTCCTGAACATTAATAGTGAGTGATCCCGGGGGATAAAAGGCAGATATAAGAATGAGGACCCATTCTGGTGCAACCATTGCGCAGGCTGGCAGAAAGCAATCTTCGGATCTTTTACCGAGTCACCAAATAAGAAATCTGGCTTCCTTATGCATTGATTCGAGTCTTGCTCCGAGATCAAGGGCGCATCTGTGATTAATCGTCGTAGAACACGACAACTACCTCGCTGGATTAATTCTCTATCACTTCCACTATAATCAGATTTAAACTGGGGAGAGGATTCAATTAACGGGATCCCCTCGTAATAAGAGTGGGTCACGCTACTCCGGCCAGTAATCACATCAGCAGTAAATGTGGTAGAAGGAAATCGGACTGATAAAAGAGGCATACACATAAATTGTGTAAGTGTCATCCTAAAATTTTAGAGAAAAACGGTATATCTCATTCTATAAGATATAGTCGTTATCTCATAACAGGTGTGACGATTTTCTATCCACCATATGTATAAAGGAGGTATGCGGGCATTATAACGGCATACCAAAACCTTTCAATACATATGGGATGATGTAAAATCGCCCCTGTGTATTATGAAGTGTGTTTTGTCAAAGCAAAACAAACACTTTTAAGCGTCGATCCCCTCAAAGGAGGATACCGGCTCTTCTCGAAGGTACCTCAAAGGATACAAACGAGGATCTGCAAGCAAAAATAGGAACATACATATGGAATGGACGAAATACAATATTTAAATTCGTGAAAAGGTGAAAGAAATATACCTCCACGTGAGGGTGCAGCAGGGGCAGCCTCCTCAGGGCTCTGAACAGTCGGTCGGATTCCCTTCCCTCGAGCTCTACGTGGCGACATGATGAGTATGTGATCTACATTGAAATCCAAGAGGAAGGTTAAGATTTTGAACATGAAATCGACAAAAAATAGGACAAATACAACCGAAATGATGCATGCACAGTCACAGTTGAAGGAGAGTCAAAATTTTGGAGAAAAGGGGAAGAACAAACCTTTGAAATCTGAGTGAAATCTTCCCAAACAAGAGCACCTCCCAAGTCGGCAACAAAGAGGAGAAGAAATAGAAGAAAACTGGTCGAAAATCGCCCAAGAATCGCCCAAAAAATCGCCAAAATCCGACGTAAAAAACCCTAAAACCCTAAGTCCCGACTTATATAGCAGCCGGGCGAGACAGGAAACTCTGTCTCGCTGAGCGAGACAGACAACTCTGTCTCGCCGAGCGAGACAGAAAACACTGTCTCGCCCAGCGAGACAGAAAACTCTGTCTCGCCGAGCGAGACAGTAAACTTTTCTGTTTTGCACTATGGAACAGTGGAATACTCCAATGGGTACACGAGTCTAAACTGTATTCCCACCCTCAACAGGAAGTTTCTGGAGAATATTAATCTGAATATTCTTAAGGATAACCTGAGGAATTCTCAATGGATATACCAATTCAATGGTAAACGCTGAATTCACAAGAGCAAGTATCAACTTCAATTCAAGATCTCGACAACGGTCAAGCGATAAACGCGACGCCGGGAGAACGTTAGCTATTCTACGAAGAACTGGATAGACTAACAGCAGAAGAGGTTAAACATTGAAGCCATTTACAAGTCCTTTCATACGATCTATTCAGCCAAGCATTGAAGGGATCGTAAGTAAAATCTATCTTATCCAAAGTATCCCATGCTCCTCTATAAAAGAATGAGTCTGGAATACTTTGGAGGGGGTATCTGTAGGCGTCAAAAAATGCTAATAGATATCCCAAGCATAGAGAAGATCACTCAAAAATTCACAAGAAAGGATTTCATACTGTTTTGGAAAAATCAAAACAAGTATGAACTGTCTCGCCAGCGAGACAGTCTTTGCTGTCTCGCCAGCGAGACAGTGTTGAAATAGTCAAAACTACATTTGTAACTGCCCTACACGTGTCCATTAACTGCCAAGGGACGTGGGAAACATCATGGGCGAAAATCACGTGGATAACTGCCAAAATAACGGAGTTTGAAACGTGAGAGAACAGTTACAGCGAGAAACTGCCATTTTCCGAGACAGCATTTACTGTCTCGCTGAGCGAGACAGCAAATTTACTGTCTCGCGGGTCGAGACAGCAAACGCTGTCTCGCCCAGCGAGACAGTAAACACTGTCTCGCCGTACTGACTTCTTCGATTGTTAAGTTTTTGCAGTTACAGACCCTTGAGGCTATAAATACCCCCCTAGGGTCACTTCTGACGAGGATCGAGCATTTGTTAGAGCATTCCAGAGCAGAGAGAGCAGAGATTTGGGTTCTTTTCTTGCAACGCCTTGAAATTAAGCTTCGACTTGATTTTAAGAAGAACGACTATCTTACTTCGATAAGATATCGTTTCAATTTCTACTTCGATAACGAAGTTAGAATCATAAGCCCCCTCTTCACGATCTGTGAATCGGCGGTCCACGAACCAAAGCGTTCCCGGCACAGGCAAAGTCCCACGAAAACGAGAATTGATAGACGATTTTCGTGTTTGTTTCTCAAGAGTTGTAATTTTTGATTTGTTGTGTAGAAAAAGTCTTATAAAAAGATTATTCTTTCGAATTCGTTGTAATCGAACAAAGTTATAATGAATTCCACAGCAGCGACTTTTGAACCAAACAGGGGAGAGAGAGAGAGAGCGCGAGAGAGAGAGAGAGAGAGAGAGAGAGAGAGAGAGGAGATGAGAGAGCGCTGGATTTGAGTGATTGAGGAGAGAGGATAAGGTTATTTTTAGGATTTTAGCTTAGTTGATATGTAATAATTGCTAAAAATAAGCTACAATACAAAATATCACATTTTAAGGGGCTGAACCACATGTGAGAAAGTTGAAGGGACTGTAACACATGAAGTTTCTGCTTTTGGGGCCTGAGCACAATTTTTCCAAGAAACAAAGATAATCTCTTAAATCTTCCTAAATTCTATTCATTCAATTTTTAAATATCTTTCCTAAATTATATAAAATAGATTTATAAGATAATCTATAATAAATAATTTCACCAAATAAAGATACGAAAGATAACAAAATAGAAAGATAATCGGGAAAAATCTGAATTTTTCTATGACAGAATAAATAAATAAAAAGAATATTGATGATTTTTATTTTCTACCTACTTTGAAATAATAATTTTCCACGGTGTGTGTTTGTGTATACTTTTAGAAAATTTTGTTCAAACATACCTATGCTCATGAATTTTATTCGAAATCTCAATTTTCACCATCTTTAGCATTTTTTATTAATATTAAAATAACAAATTTTCTTTCCTTTATCTTAATTGTTAGATTGATATTTTAATTTTTTTAGATTTCATATTATTTTCATTAATATTAAAATTTACTAAATTATATAGATTTTCTTTCATTGTTTCTTGATAATATTAGAAAAAGGAAGCAAGTTTAGGTGAAAATGAGGATCTCACTGCGAATAATAGACAAGTTATTGTGAATGATTGACAATTAGAAAAAAAATGGTATTTGAAATACTTTAAGTATGGCAAAGAAATTAAATTCGAGAGGTATGATTGTACTTAGTATAGACTACAATACTAATAATTAATTGTTAAATACAAACAACTAATTCAAATAGATAGGTATTGTTGTAATGTACTAAAAAATGAAACAAGAGATAAGAGACAAGAGAAGAAGAGAAATTGTAATTTTATTCAACTAATCCATTTCCATACATCGTACAATTTATAGATAAATGATGGAAAAAAAAGGACATGAAGTTAATAGTCTACATACAAAGTAATGTCCACATACATTTTATCTTTTAGATATCAACAAAATGTCTTTTAGATATCAACAAAATGTCTTTTAGATTTTAACATTCCTCCTTGGACATTACTTCGAAATGTCAATGCCTCATTAAAAACCTCGCTAGAAAAAACCCAGTGGGAAAAATAAACTAGTCGAGGAAAAGAGTACATGACATACATACATTATTTTTGTTACATCAGTTGTCTCGTTAAAAACCGTTCGCTAAGAAAAATTATGTAGGACAAAAACTTAGCAAAGGAATAAAGAGTACAACTATAGATCTTGGGGATCCAAACTTGTGTTGTATTAGTTTCCTCATTAAAAATCTTTAGCTAAGAAAACCCTGTGGGATAAAACTTAGCAAAAGGTAAAAAGAGTACAACTATAGTTCTTCAAGGCGCAATCTTCGGGATTACATTGAAAATTCGCTCCCCCTGATGATGACAATCTTCTGAGTCTATGCTAAGAAAAACCCAGTGGGAAAAAACTTAGCAAAAAAGGGGCAAAATATGATGATAGACCTTCAAGGCCCAATCTTCAGGATTGTTCTTTAAGAATTTGCTCCCCCTGAAGACGATAGTCTTCCAAGTCTACTTATACCAATATTGTGAACATATTTCTCATAAGTTGATGTAGGCAGAGATTTAGTGAACAAAACTGCAAGATTGTCACTTGAGCAACTTTTTCTATGGTAATTTCGCCATTCTTTTGGAGCTCATGTGGATAAAAGAATTTTGGCGTAATATGTTTTGTCATGGTTCCTTTTACATATCCACTGCTTATTTGTACAACACAAGCTGCATTGTCATCATAAAGGACAGTGGGGGTAATATCATCTTTCGCTAGACCACACGAGCTACAAATATGTCTTATCAACGATCTTAATCATACACATTCTCGTGAGGCCTCATATAAAGCGATAATCTCTGAGTGATTATAAGAAGTAGTCACCATGGTCTGCTTAACAGACCACTAAGAAACGACAGTACCACCACAGAGAAAAACATAACCAGTCTGGGATCTGACGTTATGGGGATCAGACATGTAGCCAGCGTCCTAATAGCCCATCAATGTCATATCTTGGTTTCTTTTATATAATAGTCCTAGATCTTTTGTACCTTGAAGATAGTGAAGGATATGTTTAACGCCATTCCATTGCCTCCTTGTAGGATAAGCACTATACCTTGCTAGCAAGTTCACCACAAATGCAATATAAGGCGTGGTGCAATTTGCGAGATAGAGAAGTGCTCCAATGGCGCTCAGATAGGGAACTTCTGGTCCTAATATTTCTTCATTATCTTCTTTGGGTCTAAATGGGTCTTTAAACACTTCGAGGGACCGGACGACCATTGGTGTACTAAGTGGATGTGATTTATCAATATAAAATTTTTCCAAAACCTTTTCCACGTAGGTTGACTGGTGTAGAAAAATTCCTTCTGGGAAAATGCTCGATCTGCAGGCCGAGACAAAACTAAAAATTCCTTCTGGGAAAATGCTCGATCTGCAGGCCGAGACAAAACTTGGTTTTTCCCAAGTCTTTCATTTCAAACTCCGTCTTTAGGCATGAGCTAGCTTCTGTAATCTCCTTGTGCATTCCAATAACATTTATATCATCAATATATATTGATATAATACAAAAACCATTTTCAAATTTCTTTATAAACACACAAGGGCAGACATCATTATTTGCATATCTCCTCTTCAAGAGGAACTCACTCAGTCGGTTATACCACATTCTATCCAACTGTTTCAAGTCGTATAACAACCTTTATAATTTAATGCTATACATGTTGCGATTCTCGTTTTCTCTTAATTCAGGAATTTTAAGTTCATCAGGGACTTTCATATAAAAATATTAGCGTCTAATGACTCATATAAAAATGTGGTTATGACGTACATATACTGCATATATAAATTCATAGTTTCTGCCATAGGTATTAACTTGCGGAACGTAATACAATCACTAATAGGAGAATATTTTACATCTAAATCGATGTCGGGTCTCTGCGTAAACTCATTGAGCTATGAATCTCGCTTTATATATCACCACCTTACAATTCTCATTTATTTTTCTTACGAAGACCCATTTATATCCTGTAAGGATATATGGACTACAAGTTCAAAATACTTTAGCGAGTTCAGCTCAGCCTCAATTGCTGCTTTCCATCTCACCTAGTCCGAGTGCTTCAAGCACTTTGCTACCGACTTAGGTTCTGGATCCAGATTATTTTCGGAAATAGTAAGAGCAACTGTAGAGGCAACTATGTTGTCGACAACTTTTATATTTCTATTATATATTTCTCCTTTTTCACAAATTCGTGGTCACTTTAATTCTTATTTTATGTTAACCAAATTCTCGTCATTTCCCTTAACAATTGGATTTGGCCGTTCCGCATCTCCAATATTATGATTATCAAGTGCACGTGTAATTTTTTGGGGATTTCGTCTTCAGGACAAGCCTCTTCCGAAGGTTATGGGAGTGATTGTCTTTCTATATATAATTTAGTTTGCCGCGGACTTTTATCTTTTACACTAATATGTTTTATATGCTTCTGGCACAATATGCTTTTGGTATACCAAATCATTAATGATATATTCAACATGAATATGGGGCTTAGTTACTCTTTTCTTAGCAGATTATCATGTGAACTTCTGGTTCAGTTTGACTAGTACGTGGATATAAATATTGAAGATCTTTTTTATCAATGGAATTTCTTGACATTATTTTGTATTTTGGGCACTAATCTCCCCCTAATGTCGAGAATTGATCTTCAATAAAAATACAGTCAGCATACCAAATTGTAAATTGATCCCCTAACATGGGCCATAGGTACTAAATTATTAACGGAGTTTCATAAATAATATATGTATCTTCACCGATGTCCCATAGAGATATGCTATAGTGGTGATATAGAAACATGGACTGTAAATAAAGAATATGCAGATAGGAAATGTTTTGCTTCTTCACCACGTATTAAATAAAGGGGGGAAATTATGATAAATAGTTGATCGGATTTGGTTTGAATGCCCCATTTAATTTAAGAAAATCCGACAAATCATATTTTGCCCAAGATGACCCAATCGCTCATGCCAGAATTTAAAGAATTTGGCTTCCTAAATCTCAAACTCATCGCAACATGGTGTATTTTAGGTCAGACAAATTCTAAAATATACACATATGAATAAAAACCACATAGGTTCACAAGAGTTTAAAGCAAAATCAAGATAAATTAAAATTGTCTGACAAATGCATATAATCCAAATATAGAAAAACCAAATAGTTTACCTTGACCACCTCAATAAGATCCACTACCTCCCCCTCGTCCAAGCTTATGAATATTAATTTAAATTATGACATGTGCTTCAGGCACTACGACTAAACCAATTAAACTTGCATTATGGTTTCTCACAATAGCTGGTTGTGTTTTTAACAACTACTAATGCAAGGATTAGTTCATAATGCTTTTAGTTGTACTATTGTAAGAGTACAAGGTTACTTGTTGAATTGTATTCAGTCGAGGGTTTAAAATCCAAAAATGGCTACAGGATAAGATCTCCTACTATGTTCATAGCCTCCCCCTTGTCCACGCGTATAAGTAATTTTCTGATTGTAGCATGTGCTCCAAACACAACTCGTAAGCTAATTAACTAGTCTGACATTGTGATTTCTAATCATCAATTGGTTATGCTTTTCTACGACTACTAATATAGATATCAATTCAGAATGCTAAGTGCAATTCTTGGTCATGTACTACTGCTAGAGTATAATATTATTTGCATGGAATAGGGAAAAGAACTTTTCGATCAATTTTGTCATTGTCTGTAATGTTCTGCTTACAGAGTTTCAGCTGTTAGATAATGTGGTACAGAGCTAAATCATATTTAGTCATGTATTTGAAAAAAAAATTCCAGATTTAGTTTTTCAATTGCGCTTGAGGGAGGATTATTGGCTTCCATAGATCAAATGGATCCTTTAGGAATTGCCCAGAAAAGTGAATACTTTTTCACTGAGGTATTTAATTTTTCACGTCTTAATTGATAGAGAGAAAATTTAAAGTGTTTGCCTTCTGGACAAAGATACTTAAAGAATCAAGAGATATAATCGTGCAAAAATCACAAGGGTGTCCAGTAAAAATGAATGTTTGAGGCCAAAGACAAGTAATAATTACTATTATATATCACAGTGCACTAATCATGGGGACGAAAGATTATTGCATGAGAAATTAGAAATATTCACATTTTAATAAGATCACATGCACTAATCATGGGGACGAAAGATTATTGCATGAGAAATTAGAAATATTCACATTTTAATAAGATCACACATAATCACCAAAATCATCAAGCTCCTTTTTCTAAAGATCTCCATAAAGGTTATCTTTCAAATGTTTGCTTCTGGTAAACTAGTCTGATATTAAAGTTCACACAAAATTTTTAATGTTCGGACGATCAATGACCATCACAAACTCAAGCAAGTAGAAATTAAACAAAGTCATAATCAGCTTGTACTATCCTTTTTTTTTCTAAACTCAAGGTTGCCAGATTCAAAATACCACAAATGTAATTTTGGATAGAAACTAATATTGTATAATTTCAGTGGAGAAGGAGAATCAGTGCAATTAGCAATAAAAAAGTGGACCACTTATGGACGCCAACATGAGCTTTAAAACCCACAACTTAATTTTAAGTTTTCATGAGGCTTAGATTTTACTTCAAGCAAGCAAATAGAATTTTTAAAGCAAAAGCATCAAATTGATATATTATGACAATTTTTCATGATTGATGATTTGTCTATTCATACTCTAGACTAGATAGCTGGTATGTTTTAGTTTTCAGAATACGAACAAAAGTACTACTATTTGTTATGTCTAAAAGAATTTTTGAATCTATGTATTCCTTTACATACATGATAACGAATTCTGAACACAGTAAGTAAGATATAGAAGATTCATGAGAACTTTAATGTTATTCATCAAAGATAGCCAAATAGTTTGATATTCAATATCTATAGCCATGGATTTTCTATTTTCACACTTAAGTTTATGGTGTTAATGGTTATTCAGAAATACTTCATGACACTATTGAACTTTTTTAATGGCTCTATAAATTTCCTATAATTTACAAGCCATTCCCCTCTATTCCTCTCTGATACAAAGACTGATAGTATAAACAGGTAAAAATGGCATGAATTACAGCCCTAGTCTTACCAGATATGGAATGTGTAAAGAAAATATAAGCCTGGCTTTAATTCGAAAACTCCTACAAACTAAAAATCTAATCATATATGAGAAGACAAGTAACACATAAACAAAGTACGTCTCTTACACCAGTCATGGACTCATGAAGACAAGTAACACATAAACAAAGTACGTCTCTTACACCAGTCATGGACTCATGGGTGCCAAATTAACTGGAATAATCAATTAAATAAATTGATAAAATGGTAGGCATGCAGATGTGTCCATTCATGCTAACTAGTGTGCATGCAAATGTGTCCATTCATGCTAACTAGAGCGAATTATTTTTATGTACCATGATGGTCAAACAAAGAATAAGAGGAACAGATACTAGCAAAACAAGTGCATCAAAATTTTTGCACAAAAAGACTTCAAAAACACTATTGAAATATACACCAGATTCAGTCTTGACAATCATATACTTAACTACTTGTAAATATGCAACATAAAAGTTAATCTTCCACGTAATTCATAAAGTGTTTCATCCTTAATACTCTTATTATACTTATGGCAAAAGGAAGTAAAAATCTTGCATCAAAATCGCATAACATACTGTTACAGAGGCATAATCGATCAACCGATAATGAAAACATGAAACTTTGTAAATAGACAAAGGTCGAATGTATTATGTATTGTTACCTTGTAAGAGGTATACACCGAAATATCTCTTACCACCAACGGGCAATTACGAACCAGCTAGCTAGAGCTTTCGTGCTGATAATGTGTTATAAAGTACTAAAGAAATAAAACAAGAGATAAGAGACAAGAGAAGAAGAGAAATTATAATTTTATTCAACTAATCCATTTCCATACATCGTATAATTTATAGATACATGATGGAAGACAAAAGGACATGAAGTTAATAGTCCACATACAAAGTAATGTCCATATACATTTTATCTTTTAGATATCAACAAAATATCTTTTAGATATCAACAAAATGTCTTTTAGATTTTAACAGGTATTACATATTTTTTTAGTGAGAAGGCCCAAGCTTTACATTAATAGAGCAAAACATGCTCAACCAATCAAATACGTCTAACGCACAAGTGTGAATAGCCACCTCGTGTCAAAGACTCAGGGGCCCTAAATAAGTTGTTTTATATATTCCTTTGACATACACATTATATAATCGGCATTATATTATTAAGGGTTAATTGCAAATAGACCCTACTTAGTATCATCTAGTTGTAAAAATGTTCTATTTGCTACGAACGGACTCTTTATAGTTCTGCTTGTTACGAATAGAAAGTCCTCTCAGTGAACTTTTTTTACTCTTTCAAAAGTCCAAAAAATAAATAAATAATTAGATGTCAATCCTCACCAATAGAACTATCAATGATCCGCTAAGGGATAATTCGCAAGAAGTAGAACCATAAAAGTATGAATTCGCAATAAATATAACCACCAGAATGTCTCTTTGTAATTGGATGATACCGAAGTGTCCATTTGCAATTACCCCTACCCTTAAAAAGAAAGAACTAGATTATTATACAGGCTAGCTAGATTCGTAGGTTCTCAAAACATAAACAAACCCTCGGTAGGGATTTCATGGGGTTGGACGAAAATAGTGTTTTCGCGTGCTCAAGTGGCGACGTGTCACTTCGCTAGCCCTAATGATAATGCAACCAAACCGTGTTTGTCTGTAATCTAACTTATTCCAATTATTATTCCCTTTTCTCTAAGCTTTGGGATCAGGGGGGATGCATCCCGCTTTAATTTGTTAACATTGTTATCGTTGGGTTTTTTTTTAAAAATTAAAGTTTTGGTTTACTCTTAACTTTTCGAGTGAGGCTGCACATGATTAGGTGGATAAATAAATAGTTTAGGTCCCCTGTTTAATTTCAACTTTTTTTTTTCGCCCTTTGCGTTACATATCTTTCTCAGAGACAATGCGTATAAACAAGATGGTCTTGGTCTTGTCTGTACTGCACTGGGGTTTGAAATCCCCAAACGGCCCCTTTACTTTTTTTGTTCTATATGGATGAGTGGGACTCGTTCCCGGGCAATATTTATGGTAAAATATGCGCTACCTAAAATTATACCGAAATTTGGGGGTTGTATTTCTATTCTAAACTCGAAGGTTTTCTTTCCTATTTGACTTTGATCTATTAAGTATGCGTCTGCATTAAGGGGCTGTTTGGTTGCACACTTTTTTGAGAAAACTTTTCTCAAAATATCTGACAATGCTAATTTTATAATTAAAAGTTTCCTATAGATTTCTGTAAATTGTGTTTGGTTCAACAAAAAATTTATAAAAATATTTTCTATAAAATATCAAAAACTACCAAATTTTACAAAAAGTAATTTCCTCTCAACATGAGAGGAAATCAATAGGAAATCTAACACCTTCCTTATTTAATCAACAAAACACGTCTCATGCTCATTTTCTATAAAGTTATGAGCTATTTTCTTGTTTTGAACCAACCAAGCAAAGTATAAAAAATAAGAAAATTGTTACTTTTTGACTTCTCAAAATTTTTCCTATATTTTTTTAAGAAATATAAGGAAATTATTTTTTGGGTGGAAAACATTTCCTATAATTTATAGAAATTGAACCAAACACCCCCTAAATATGGATGTGATGAAATTTATACGTGAATTGCTCTCTGTTGCGCGCAGCGAAAGTTTCGGCAGCACCTCGATGTAACAATAAGAAAATCAGGTCGCAATAAAAATTCTCGTTTCACCAAGAAAACAAGAACCTTAAGCAAAATATCTCAACAAAGTGGGATATCAGCTCTTCCTCTCATCAGTTCTAGGACTGACATGTCGAGGGAACCTAAGTAAGCTATTACAAATCACACAAAAACGAGACAAACTAATTTTACATGGTTCGAAAAATTGTCTACGTCTACGGGGAGAGGATGAGGAGATTTCACTAAATTAAGGAGAGTACAAAGGGTTACAATCTCACAAAACTCACAAACTAACTCTCAACCAAAGCTCTCAACTTGCTCACAATATCTCCTTCTCACAATGCTCAAAAGTCTTTCTAATCTCTGATTACAACTCTCATCTTTTTTTTAATTCTAATCTCTTCTAAGGCGTTCCATATATATAGAAAACATAAAACCAAAACAGACTAGGAATCCTAAAACCAAAAACAAAATAAATTAGGAATCCTAATAACCTGTTACCAAAGCAATTTAGGAATTCTAATAACCTCATGTTACCAAAATAGATTAAGAACATGCTATCCAACAATTCTCCACATCGGTGAAGTATTCCCAAAACTTAACCGATACCAACAAGAGCACTAATGCGTCGTCTCACCAAATTCGGCTGCACCAATATGGTTGCCTACGTACCCCCTTTCCTAAGGGATCAAGCTGTCCGTAGTTCATCCAAATGGTCGTCAACGGTCTCAACAATCACGAATGTGTAACAAGCTTCTACAATGATCAAACTTATTGTTCAGAACCACCTTAGTGAGCATATTCGTCGGATTATCATTCGTGTGGACTTTCACAATCTCCACATCTCCATCCTCAAGAACATCACGAACGAAGTGATAACGAACGTCAATGTGTTTCGTCCTAGTATGAAAAACCTGATTCTTCGCCAAATAGATAGCACTCATGCTATCATAATAAATAGCGACGGACCGCTGTGATATATCAAGTTCCTCCAAAAGTCCTCGAAGCCAAATAGCCTCATTCACAGCCTCCGTAATCGCCATATACTTTGCCTCCATCGTAGACAAAGTCATCGTCGACTGTAAGGTGCATCTCCAACACACCGGCGCACAGGTCAAAGTAAACACATACCCCGTCGTAGACCGGCGCTTATCCAAATCTCTTGCATAATCTGAATCAACATAGCCAATGCACAATTACCCACCTATAGTGTTCCGCTCATAAACCAAACTAACATTGAGCTTACCTCTAATGTACCTCAAAATCCATCTCACGGCGTCCCAATGACCCACTCCTAGATCGTGCATGTATCTCAAAACCATGCTCACCGCCTGTGATAAATTCGGCCTCGTACATACCATCGCATACATCAAGCTCCCAACCGCGCTCGCATATGGAGTCTTCGACATCAACTCTCGATCTTCAACTGACTCGGTAAAAGATCAGCTGAAAGCTTTAAATGGGCTCCCAATGGTACACTAACTCGCTTCGTATCCATGTTAATATGAAATCGCTGTAGAACCTTCTTCAAATAAGCCACCTGTGTTAAATAAATTCTGTCATTCTTCTTGTATCTTTCGATCTCCTTCCCAAAATGCGTTTGGCCTCACCAAGTCCTTCATCTCAAACTCATTTGAAAGCTGAACTTTCAACTCATCTATTGTCGACCTGGAAGTAGAGGCAACCAACATGTCATCGACATAAAGTAACAAATAGATGTACACACCTCCTTTTAACTTGCAAAAATATACGCAAGAAACAAACTGGCTCCGAGTGTATGAATGACTAATCATAAAACCATCAAATCGCCTATACCACTGTCGAGGAGACTACTTCAAATCGTATAACGATTTCTTTAATCTACAAACCAACTTATCTTTCCCTGCAGCTCGGAATCCCAATGGCCGAGCCATATATATTTTTTCATCAAGATCACCATGAAGAAATGTCGTCTTCACATCTAATTGATCTAATTTCAATCTATATTATGCCACCAAAGCTAGCAAAATCCGAATTGAATGGTGCTTCACCACCGGAGAGAAAACCTCATTATAGTCAATTCCTTCCTCCTGTGCATAGCTCTACGCAACTAACCTAGCTTTGAACCTCAATGGAGTGCCATCAATGCCCTCCTTCTTCGTGTATACCCACTTGCAACCAATTACCATCCGCCCCTTTGGAATCTCAATCAGCTCTCATGTATCGTTCTTATGAAGAGACTCTATCTCCTCCTGTATAGCTACCTGCCACGAATCAGCATCCGAACTCTGCTCGGCCTCTCTGAATGTAGTAGGCACATTCTCATCGATACTCTTCACCAGAAGTGCATACACAGCTATGTCGGCATACCGTGTTGGCATCTGTATATCTCTCCTCTGTCTCCGAACCGTAATAGAATCATTAACCTGAGCCGTCGGTCCCTGATCCTGCACATCAGTACCCGTATCCTCCGTGTCACCGTCGTGCTCGCCTGGCATCACCTCAGTCGGTGCTCTAATAAATACTATACCATCTAGATAATGTGAAGCTGCATCGATCTCCACCACTTGCGATATCTCCACAAAAAGACAAAATTAGGATTTGTCAAATCCTCTCAAATTGAGAGGTAAGCACACCCATTTACGGGATTTGTCAAAATCCTCTCCAATTGAGAAGATTTGAAAAATTCTAAAAATTGGGCACTTTTTGCACTTTTTAGATTCAATATTCTAAAATTTTTCTTGAAACAAACACCATATATGGAATCCCAAAATACAAAAAACTTACTTTTTGATCCCAAAACTTATAATCGATACCAAATGCCAAAAAAATTGGTGAAACAAACACCCCCTAAGAGATTAACATTTCACTAATTAAATAATAAACGTTCTTCAATAATAATAATAATAATAATAATAACAACAATAATAACAACAATAATAATAAACGTTCTTGATTGAATAAATGAACTTTTTACTGCCTTTGTATAGTGAGGGGGCTCTCTCCGACCGGTAAATCCGTTGGTTGGGGTCTAAACTACTAATTATAGTCTAATCAGAGATTAGAGTTAATAAAGTCAAAAAGCTTATATATAACATGGTTTACTTAAGAAAATAAAAAAGAGAAGCTTTTAGCAAACGGTCTTGATCATCTTTTGTGGACCGAACCTCCGGCCCATCGCATATGGGGAGTTCCCCCGCATTAAAAGGAAAGGGAACGGGGGGCCATCAATCTCATGCACAAATTTGACGTTGGTCGTTCCCTAGCGTAGCTTCTTTTGTGTAGGGGTATCAAAGTCTTGTGCATGCATAAATGAAATTGATTAGATCTTAGCAATTCACATTTTATATTTTAATTTCCACAAGAAGTATCTGTTTACTTGATTTTTGAAAAAGGTTATTAATTTTTCACAAAGTTATCCTAAATGATCATAAGAGATCTTATATATAATAGTATAAACCATTAAGAGAAACACATGTCAGTGTAACTAGTTGACATTTGATCGATACACGGGTGACATAAAAACTTTTCATTATTTATTTTATACATAACCAAAAAAATATCACAAATCGACTCTAGTTTAGAGTAGTTTTATGACCTAGCATATCGCTTTGCGCAGAAAAATTCATGTAATTTCTCCTTAAGAAAAATGATTAATTTATGATATGTTATATAAAATCGCTAATAGTCATGTTAAAATTTGTAGATTAGCATTAATTATGAGAAAGAGTAGTGACTACTTTTTTTTCCTCAAGAAAACAAAAGGACGCATGTCTATGATCGTAACCTTTGATTAGATCTCTGTTTCCTTTTCTTAGAACTGTCTGTTCTATAGGAGCGTAGATCTTAGGGTAAAAGGCAAATGATTTAGACAAAAGCGGAGAAACTAAAAAGAGCCTATCTTAGGATATTCATTGGATGCTATCATGCTAGATAAAGCAATGCCTGATATACATGTCGAAAAGAGAGAAAGGGCTTCTTTTTTAAATTTAAAAAAAAAAACAAAGGACGCGACACATTTTTGATTTGTGAAGGACACACGAAATCAACTTTTCCTCCAAAAAACGAAACAACATAATTCTTATACTGACATCTTTGTGCTTGGTATGTGCAAATCATATAAAATCATATCGGCCACGCGTAAAAGCATACGCTAGAGTAATGCTTAATAATTAGAGTATTGGTCTGCATATCCTACCAGAAAAGCCCATATTCGAACAAACTGTTCTGATCGATGCAAGGGGACGGATTCGGTGTGTATGCATCAATCAATAAAAGAGAGCGTTACATCCGCGTCTTTTTCCTGATAGAATATTCACTCTCACCTTATCTTGGTAACTAAGCTTGTTTGTTGTGCTCGATCTCCTCTGGCAATTTTTGTTGCAATTACCCTCTTTTTCAACATCTATGGAATCAAATAAAGCTAAATATTGGAACTCCTACACACTTAGGCCAGTTATACAGGCCATAACAGTCAGTTCCCTAGCCAGGAGCAAGCCAAATAAATAAAGTGGGGGGAGAGTTAAGAGATCACATTGGGGGGGTGGAGCTCGAAGATGGCAAGATCCAATGAACAAGACTCCCCCAGATTTTCATGTCTCAAGACTCCTTTGTCCTCTTTCTCCCCCCAAAATTAAAAAAACACAGCCCCACGAAACATTATCAGACCCCTAATTATCAGTTCATAATCCAAGGTTTAAGCAAAGTCTATGGCAATTAATAAGCCATGCTATAAACTAAACTGAGAGGCCAATTAATCTTTTGAGCCGCTTGTCTTCTTGAATAAACTAATATAAACCAAGGATGAAGTATATTCACATGACATGGCGCTCTTCTCTATGCTCTTAATTTGTCAGGTTCTATCTGTGTTTATTTATTTATCCCGAGAGGATAAAATCTAAAGATTATAGGAGAAATAAACTTATGATAGCCCTTATGACCACATGGAACTTTTTTTTTCTAGGTATTACTATACACCCAACGCAATGTTGAGTGTAGGAATACTGGAGCTAATAAAAGAATGAAGTAACACGGTAGGTCAACTCTACGTTTGGCCTTTTTTTTTGGCATTGTTTGAGCTTTAAATGCAATTTGAAGAGAGACTACCGCATCAAAATGTTATAGACGTGAGGTACTAGGCTTAATTGATTTGATGCAATTCTGATCAGGACAAGGTGTGGCTATACAATGTAAGAGCCATGCAAAACTATTTTGTAATTATGTCGCTTCAATTTGTTTGGCAACCTCGCAAAATTTTAAAATTCAATTACTGTCTTAAATTACCCTCGGTATATTTTTAAAGAACAATTTTTCAGAACAGTCCCATTTTAAATTTTTTTTAAATCGACCTTTTTTTTTATTTACCAAAACCGACCCGATTTTTTGATTAGCAGCTTAATCACCTTCCTAAACAATCGAGGTTGTCAACCCCGACTATTTAGGAGGGTGTTAAACCCTAATTAGAAGCCTTAAACCCTAAAAATTAATGTCCTTAACAGTCGGGTGATTAAGCTGCTAATAAAAAAATCGGGTCGGTTTTGGTAAATAAAAAAAAGGATCGATTTAAATAAAAAAAATTTAAAATGGGGCTGAAGTGAAAAATTATTCTATTTTTAAATATTGAGTAGTCATTGATAAAATTGGAGAAGAGCGCGAGCTCTCATCATCTTCCTTAATAAAGAGCAAATTAAACATGAATTTTTTTTTCTTGAAATTCTCAAGTACATTTCTGACTTTATGTAAATCATGCAGCTTTGGCAACTTTATTAATACTTTCGAGTAATATTTGTATTTGTAAATTGGTAGTGTGGTAGGTCAAGGATATATCATGACTTGATGTATGTACCGTGTACATCGGTGTACCTGCCCATTCCTCTACATGCATGGAAATATACCGTAACAAATAATTAAAGACGACTTAATTGATCAACCTACTTTCTAGGATATTTTAAAAGACTCTTGGATGGATTTTCTACGGCAATAATAATTGTATTTTGAAATATTTCCTAAACAGCCAATTTTCCAAACTTGTACGAGAAGTAAAAGTCCAATGGAGGGAAAAACGCTAGACTTACCAAATAAATCCAAAAATCAAAAAGAGCTCAAAAAAGGCAGTAATTCTTTTTTATTAGGCGATTTTGTTTTTGATTGACAACTGACAGAAAAGAAAAGGGAAAGGGAAAAAAAAAAAAAAGAGAATAGTCAGCAGTAGGGACCCACAAAAGCTCACGGTGCAAAATTGGGTTTCGACTAAAAGTGGGTCTATTTGGGGAGAATCCCGCGTTCCTTATTTATTTAATTCAGAAAGTACTCGCAAATAATAATAATAATAATAATAATAATATTTTTTTTATGGTGCTCTGTTTCTTGGTTTCCATAATAATAAAAGCCGGGTCTTGGGGTTTCTTGGAAGTTTGCTAGTGGTTATATAAAGGGGGTAGGCTAATTGTAGTTTTTCTCCTGGTGTTTTTTTTCTCTTTATAGGATTATTATAGGATTGGATTTTGAGAGGAAGATGGGTGTGAATCCTTTGGCTCTGTTAGAAGGCACCATGGCCATTGAAGGAGTGGGTGTTCCTTCTTATTGGGGTTACAATGACTACAATGAGGTACCCATCCCCACCCCTAGATTTATATTTCTTTTTTTGGGTTTCTGTCGAGTTTTGGCTCATGGGTTTCTTTGAAATTCAACAAAAAACAGAGTAATTTGGGTTAGATTTCTTTCAGTTGTGGTTATTTATGGTTGTGAATTTAATGGGACAAGTTAGTTCTACTTGCATTACATTGCAAGTAAGATTGAATTGTTTTCTTTTTAGTTTGGAATTTCGTGTATTTTGATGTTGTCTATTTTGTTTATGGGTTTCTTTGAAAATTCATCCGGAAAAGAGTTTTTTTTTCGTTTTGTTTTTTTTAACTTTCAATTGTAGATACTCTTAGCAGTGAATTTTGATGGGTCAAGTCAATTTTGCCTGCATTGCATTATAAATTGCGAGGAATTTTTTTGAGTTTTATTTCCTTCTCATACCGTGTAAAAAGATTTGATCTTTTTCGTTAATTATCAATAATCTAAGAAGTAAACTTTAGTTTAAATAACAATAATTTCACTTACTTGTTCTTTTACGATGGTGGGGTTTCAAGAAGATTCAGAACCAGAAAGAAAGCTCTGTTCTTTTCCTTGTCATTTTCTATTATTATATAGTTGAATTCAATTATGAGTTGCTGCAGTTTGATATTCATATTTGCTTATCATCCAACAGACTTTAACGAACTTGATTAAGTTATGATAATGGCTGTCGCTTACTATCATTAGCAGTCAAACAAATCATCAAAATTGTTTCTTTCTAGTTAACAAATCTCTGATGTGATTCTGTTGGATTCAGACTGTTGAAGAGCTAAACCTGCAGAGGCTAATGGACACAACATTGGAGCTCCAAGCTTTCCAAATGAACGCAAGAGAAGAGCTAAAGAAGAAAGAAGCCCAAATCCAGAAGCTTCTCCATTTACTCCAACAGACAACTCAGGAAAGAGATGAAGCAAGAAGTCAGCTCAACCTCCTCCTCCTCAAAAAACTCATCCCTGAATCCCCCACCAACCTCATTCACCCCAGAGCCAACTCAACCACCACTGAATCCGACAGCAACGGGTCATTCTTCGATCAAGAAACAGTCGTCGAATCGACCCACAATGCAGTGATTGATGCTAGATTGGAGCAGCTTGTCAATAACAGGCCATTGCCAGAGAAGGGAAAGCTTCTGGATGCAGTAATGAGAGCTGGGCCTCTGCTGCAGAGCTTGATGGTTGCTGGGCCTCTGCCGAGGTGGAAGAATCCGCCGCCATTGCAGCAGCCTCAGATTCCTCCTGTGTCTGTCAACGGAAGGAGTACTCCTTTGGTCCAGAGCTCTGTTAATGGGTTTCACAATGAAGGATTGAACCTTGGTTTTATGATGAAGAGGGCTGTGGGTTTGCATTGTGTTGGTGGGTTTGAGGGTTTGAATGCTAAGAGGCAGAGGTCTCAATGACTGGCTTGATATTTTTACCAAGTTCATGTGATGTTTCTTTTTTTCTCTTTTTTTTAGGAGGGAGGCTACTAATTTGGTTTTCTTTTTATTATATATATATATATGTACATTTTGGTGTATATGGATGAGGATGTGTTTTGAAATTAAATGGTTATGAGCTTTTAACAGTGAAGATTTTGCTGAAAATCCCATCATTTTGCTATCTGTTTGTTTTTTTTTTCCTCAGACGGTTCATGTTGTAAGTTCGTTTCAGTGATGCAATCTGAGTAAGCAGCGAGTGATAAAAGCCCTTAATTATGGAGCAAAAGCGAGAATCTTTTTTATTCTTGATGTTTTCCTTGATGTTGTCATTCTATTTTGCATAAATGATCAGTTCAAACAAGAACTATCCATAATCTCTATTCACTGGGCAGTTTATACACAAAATATTTAAATTAGTGTAAAAACAAGGACATTTGGGCATTAATGAACAACAAAATTAGTCAATTCTATTTTTTTTGGAAAAGAATATAAAAAAGGTCAGATAGTTCATATAAGTGAATTAAAAGAAACTAATTCTTCAAGATGAGAAATTTATATATAGATACGTTTGAAAATGATGTAAAAAAAATTTGTTGACGATCCTTCCTCATGGATTAATATAAGGTTTGCCTAACATGTTAATCAGTTTAAAATTTGTTTCGCTCAAATGCGTATTACTAATATAATCATCATATTTTTCCTCTCAATTCTTTATCTTCTTTTTTTTTTTGCGGATTGAGACCTCTCTAATGTTTCAATGTATGCCAAAAGTCAAAACCATGCGAACTTTTATATATTTTTCCTTGTTTTCACTTTCTCTCCTGTGCTTTATGTTTTGATCAGTTTGTGTGCATTTATGGGGGTTTATTGTGACTCTCTTATCAAAGCATCGTTTGTGAAGCAAATTTTCAAGAGGTCTTGACTCTGTTTGTAATCCTGCAATTGACTTGCCTCTTGTGGGCAGATTCTTTCTAATTAATTTGACCCCTATTCACATTTCCTACAAGATCGAGTAGCAAGCAAGAACATTTGCATGATTGTTCAGCTATATTTTTTTTTTTTTTGTTAATATTCTTTGGTATTGTTGCTTAGGGGATGTTATCAAAATGATATCTGTTGATGGATGTATAAAACATGGGGGATGCATGAAAAACCTTTCTTTTCTATTTTTCTAGCGACAGACTTTTTTGTCGTTGAGTAGACATTTGCTTACATCTCTAGAACCTCACATGATGCAAAATGCATTGGTCACTGGCATTTGTGATTATTAAGTGGAAGATGCGCATGGCAAATTTGCATTATTAAGAAATCTTTAGGTTAATTTGGAGTTTGTCATTGTTTTGCCTCATCTTTTTGACCAAAATTCAATGAAATTTTCCACCGTATGCATGCATATAGATTCGCACATGCTACACGCTAGGTGGTATTATCAGCATGTATGCTCATTCTCACTGCATTTTTAGTAAGAACAAGCTGCATGCAAACAAAGCAACTGTGAATCTCATGGATAATATCAATACATGCAAATCAGATGGAAACCATTGTTAGTTTGTTACCATATTTCGTCGGTGCTGGAAGTAAACTACAGTTGAATCGTGTTAGATATTTTGAAAGAGAAAACAGACTCATTATAAGA
>NC_033800.1:7253076-7314825 GCF_001876935.1 Asparagus officinalis | reverse complement strand
TTTTCATATCTCGTATAATGTCTACAAATCTATTCTAAAGTGTTTCCAAGTTGTTTGAACTCGTTTTTGAAAAAAATCAAGTTTTTTGTTCATGTACGTGCATGTATCCGTGCATGTTTTTACAAAACAGATACGTTTTCACAATTGGAAAATATGATTTGAAAAAAAAAATTTGTTTACATGTTTATCATCATATATACAAACATTCCCCAAGTTTTACTAATTTTGGAGTTGTTTTGTTATTTTCAATTGAATTTACAAAACCGTATTTTCAGCAGTTTTTTTTAGAAAATATATATCTATGTTTAAATATTTATTTCTCTCAACTGGGAAGTGATATTTCATAAATTCTTTGTCTAACATGTTTATCTACAAGTATAGAATCTTCTATCAAAATTTTATGAGTTTTGGAGTTGATTTACTATTTGTAATTTATTTTACAAAGTCAGATATGTAAAATTTCAGCATCTGTCAAAATCTGGAAAAGTGCAGTCGACCGCCACGGTCGATCGTGCTATAGTGTGGTCGACCGCCACGATTGACCATCAGCAGTCTAGAGAGCAGTTTTGTAGTTTTAATTTTCACGGTCGACCGCCGAAGTTACCGTTGCACAGTAACGATAACTTGCTGATTTTTATTTTTTAGTGGGTTTTTGGGGTTTTTTGGGTTGTTTTCTTCTTTCCTATATATACCCCTTTTCCATAACTATTTTCTACTACCAAGAGATGTTTTAAAAGAGTTTAAAAAGGGTTTAAGCTTGTTTTGTGTTTGTTTAAAAGAGTGTTTAAGAGTTTGTTTTTGAAAAGAATTTCACAAGAGTTTGAGGGGATCATCAATCTTGTTTGGACTTCAATCTACATCCCTCCACTCTTGTTTTAGAGAAGTTTTCTTAAACTCTTTATCTAGCTTATTTATGCTTAACTTGTCATATTTATTTTGCTAGATTAAATTGAGTTTAGACTTGTTTTGATTTATCTCTTTGTTCACACACAACCTATTGAGCTTATTGTATTTATATTCATAGTATAATTTGGGGTTGTGGGTTTGTGACTAAGAGTTGTGCTTAATTGAGTTCTTACCTTGTTTAGAGAATAATCATTTGATTTGTGAGCTTTAATTGTGAGATTCACTTTGTATTATACTAGTACACCGAGAGGAGTGTGTGGTGAGAGACGAGGTTGCTTTCAAGAGGAGTTGCGTCGGTTGACGAACCTAGGGAGAGGTTGTATCCAAGCACTTGAGGAAGGACACGGAGAAACCAACACTTAGAGCATGTGGAGTACAGTTACATTGTGAGATTGTGATCGTTGATCGGTGAACATTGAAAACCGATATTGTGTGGTGTAAACGTTATTCAGGTTAGCGTAGAAAACCCGGTTATGATAGTGGATTTCTCCCCGGGAGTGGGGAGCGGAGATGTATGACGGAAGGTCCGAACTCCGTAATCATATTGTGTGTTTGCATTGTTTATATTACCCTATCATAATAGTATCTTTAGTTTAGATTGTTTACCCTTATGTTAATTTATATATCCGTGCATATATTTCATCATATACCTCTTTGCTATGATATATCTCTTTGTTCATATTATATATTCTTGCTCATAATATATTGTATATCTATCTTGCAAGAATAATTTATTAATAAGTTTTAATTGGTAAAAAATCGGATTAGATTAGCATAAGACCCTAATCACCCCCCTCTAGGGTCTAACAATTAAATACAATATAATATTATAATATATTATATAATATTATTGTGTATTACATTTAATACTTATAATACTATAATAATGTAAACTAAATATTATAACATTTTATTTATAATATATTTTATTATAATTAATATATAATATATCAATAATATGTTTAATATTAATGTTACAATAAGTCAAATTAGTGTTGACAAAAAAATACTTAACATGTTGTTTTGAAAACATTTGAAGGAAAAAACATAATATCATGATGTTTTTTTATAAAAACACAACAAAGAAAACACCAAGGTATCCAAAAGGAGCTCAAAATATTGCAGATGAATGCCCCAACATTAAAAAAACCTAGAACACATCAACTTTTCTCTACGTATCCAAGAATATCAAGAGATAGAGGGCGCTAAAGAGAAATTTTTTCTGAAACATTAGGATATTTAAGTAAGATCATCTACAAACAAAGATATTTATACGTAACATATATGTAACATGTTGTGTGCCTTGCGGAAGCGTGCTCGACAACAAACTAGTCGGTGAGCGATGAGAGAAGAGAACCAAACCAAATTACGAGTGCAATTCACCAAAATACGACACAAATCAAACCAAACATAGAAATTTACGTGGTTTGACAATTGCCTACGTCCATGCGAAGAGGATGGGAGATTTCATTATATGGAGGAGAAATACAACAGGTTACAACTCACAAACTTACTCAAATATAACTCTAACCAAAACTCTCAACTCCATCACAATATGTCTCTCAAAGTGCTCAAAACAATACTAATTCTCTCTTAAGAAACCCAAAAAACATGTTTCTATTTATAACAAAACATAATCCCAAACATAGTGGGAATTTGAAAACAAGTCCACCACACCTGGGTGTGGCACGCACCACACCCCTAAAAATATGGCAGATTTTACCACACCTGGGTATGACAGACTCTACACCCCTGACAACAGGGACAGATTCTGCCACACCTAGGTGTGGCAGACACCATACCCCTACCGAATCTTTATGTTTGCCAACACTTTGAACAACTTGACGTCGTTTTCTGCAATTCTCCACCTCGACAAAATGTTTCTAAATTTGAGCCGACACCAACATGAGCACTAATGCGTCGTCTCACAAAATACGGCTGCACCAATGTGGTTGCCTACATACCCTCCTCTCCCAAGGGATCAAGCCGCTCGTAGTTCATTCAAATAGCCACGAATGGCCTCAACAATCACTTTTGTAACAAGTTTTTACAATGATCGAACTTGTTGCTCGGAACCACCTTTGTGAGCATATCCGTTGGATTGTCTTTTGTGTGGACTTTCAAAATCTTCACATCCCCTTCTTTAAGAACATCTCAAACAAAGTAATAATGAACGTCAATGTGTTTCGTCCTCGCATAAAAAATCTGATTCTTCACTAAATAGATAGCACTCATGCTATCACAATGAATAGTCACGGATCGTTGCGAAACACTAAGATCCTCCAAAAGTCATCGAAGCCAAATAGCCTTCTTAACAGCCTCCGTAATTGCTATATACTCTGCCTCCATCGTAGATAAAGCCACCGTAGACTACAAGGTGCATCTCCAACACACCAGCGCACGGGTCAAAGCGAACACATATACCGTAGTAGACTGGCGTTTGTCTAAATCTCCAACGTAATCTGAATCTACGTATCCAATACATAGTTGACCACCGCTAGTGTCCCGCTCAAAAACCAAACCAAGGTTGAGAGTACCTCGAATGTACCTCAAAATCCATCTCACGGCATCCCAATGACCCGGACCTGGGTCGTGCATGTATTTAGAAACCATGCTCACTACCTGTGACAAATCCAGTCTCGTACAAACCATAGCATACATCAAACTCTCAACTACGCTTGCATATGGAGTCTTCGACATCAACTCTTGATCTTTAACTATCTTCGATGAAAGGTCAGCTGAAAGCTTCAAATGGGCTCCCAATGGTACACTAACTGGCTTCGTTTCCATGCTCACATTGAACCGCTGTAGAAACTTCTTCAAATAAGCCACATATGTCAAACAAATTCTGCCCTTATCTCTGTCTCTGTCGATCTCCATCCCTAAAAAATGCTTAGCTTCACCCAAATCCTTAGTAACCTTATTTACTGACTTTTCACCTGTGTGCCCTAACATATAGTGCTAAAGCCTGCTCGCGTCCGCCTCTTAAATAGCTGAAGTTACCTGACCAATCTCGGTGCTTCCTTTCAGATAATACAAATTTTTACTGCAGACTCCCTTCATCATTATCAAAAATCCCTTAGTAACCTTCGCTACAGCGTTCTCAAAGGTCACCTTAAATCTCTTCACCTCCAAAGATCCTACTGAAATAAGATTCTTCTTCAATTGAGGAACAAATCCCACTTTATTCAATTCACGAACTACTCCATTGTGCATCCGAATCCCGACGGTACCTATCCTACAAATACCACCGGATTGATCATTTCTCATGACAACCACGCCCACATCGAGTTTCTCGAACGATGCAAACCAATCTCGCTGAGGAGTCACATGATAAGTAGCATCAGAATTAAGAATCTAATCAGATGCATCCACATGGTTCACTTCTGGAGTAATCAATAGAGAAAAGCATGAATCATCAGAATCATCACCTCTCGCGATGTTCACCTCTTTGGCCTTCGGGCCATTCTTCTTGCTATTCTCCTTCTCCTCGAGCTTCGGGCAATCTCTCTTCCAATGTCCTTATTCCTTACAGAATGCACACTGGGTCTTCGCTAACTGGTGGTGGCCCCTTGACTTTGACATGTTCCTATTACCAACTCTCGGATATGGACTTCTATATCTCATCGATAAGACCTCTCCTGAAGTGCTAGCACGGGAAGTCTCTTTGTCATTCTTTCTCAAATCGTATTTCATCAATATGTTAGTCACTTTACTGTAGGTGATAAAAGATCTCTCGTTCAACAAAGTGAGTATGAATGTATCATACTCCTCATCGGGTAAGGAGCCTAACAAGATAATCACCTTGTACTCGTCCATTATCTTCTCATCTACATTCACCAAAGTCCGACAATAACTTTGTATAGTTGTTCACATGAGCCACAAGTAAGGTGCCCCTGGACATATGGAATCTGAATAATCTACGTAATAAGTGCAACTGATTCTCAACACTCTTCGTAAACTACTTGTTAAATTTCTCCTACATCTTCTTCGTAGATGTCACCCCAATCACATTGTAGTTCAGCTTTTGTTCCAAACAAGACCTTATCACCCCACAAGTGTTCCTATTCATCTTGTCCCATATCACCTCATCATATTTTGGTGGCCTCTCATAGACCATGATGGTCTCTTCCAAATTTTGAGCATTGAGAGTGTCATGTACGTCACTTATCTACAAACCAAAATTAATTTTGTCGTTATACTTCACAACACTAATCTTAGTATTTTAAAGTCCAACCTGAACTATACTCGCCATCATCTTGCTGCTTTCACCAACTTCTTCTCCCATGCTTACAAACTCCAAATTGTAAAGAAAGATTCAAACTTTGATAGAATTGAGAAATTACCCAACTGAACCCTAGATAAGATTCCAACACGATCTCCTAACCACACGAGGAAAGCGAGATCTCCAACAGCAACTCCACAACTCTATCTCCACCGAAGCCTAAAACTCAAAGAACCATGCTTCAAACAATGAATCTTCCTCCACCCAATGCAAAACCCTAGATCTGAAATCTGACCTCTGATACTAATTGTTACACACCTTGCAAAAGTGTGCTCGACAACCAAATGAGTCGGTGAGCGATGAGAGAAGAGAACCAAACCAAATTACGAGTGTAATTCACCAAAATACGACACAAATCAAACCAAACACAGAGAACCAAACCAAATTACGAGTGTAATTCACCAAAATACGACACAAATCAAACCAAACACAGGAATTTAGGTGGTTCGACAATTGCCTACGTCCACAGAGAGAGGATGGGGATGTTTCACTACATAGAGGAGAAATACAATGAGTTACAACTCAAAAAATTACTCAAATATAACCCTAACCAAAACTCTCAACTCCCTCACAATATCTTCCTCTCATAGTGCTCAAAACAATGCTAATTCTCTCTTTAAAGAAACCCTAAAAACATGTTTCTATTTATAACAAAACACAATCCCAAACATGATAGGAATCTAAAAACGAGTCTGCCACACCCGGGTGTGGCACACATTACACACCTGAAAATAGGGTAGATTCTGTCACACGTGGGTGTGGCAGACACCACACCCCTAACAACAGGGGCAGATTCTGTCACACCTGAGTGTGGCAAACACCACACCCTTGTCGAATCTTCATGTTTGCCAACACTTTGAACAAATTGACGCCGTTTTCTACATAACATAAGATAAACAAGAGGACACCCACATGCAACGCTGGGTAAACAAGATGACACCGAAGTTCAACTGTTGAAACTTCGGGGTATTTGTTTGCAACATTTAAATACTTTGGGGCAATTACTTGTTCAATTTTAAGATAGGGGTCACTTAAAATGCAAGGTTGGTAAAACTATAGGGTATTTAAGTGCAATTTAGCTAAATTTCACATAACGTCCCTGAGCACTGAGCAATATTAGCTGTTCTATGTGTGGATTCGGCGTTCTATAATAATAATTCACCCTGTTCATAATTTATAGGTACGATAAAATATAGATATGTACCTACTTAATCAATAGACATTAGAAATTTAGAAGCCGCATTGATCTACCAAAGCATCGAGCGTCTTTAGGAATTGAATCACAAATACAAACAAAAAGAACATTTACACCGTAGTTTGAAATATTGGTCCTTTATCAAACGACTGATCTCTAGATTTTTGTTCTAAAAGGCTAGGTTTAATTATAGTTTAGTGGTGGGATTGTCAAAGAGTAGGTTTCGCCTTATATAATGAAGTTTTTCCTTCATTCTTGTGAAGAAAGTTGCTTAATGTTTCCAGAAATACAAAAAATCGCGCAGAGAGCTTGAAACTTTGGCTTCTAATTTTATCTTTTACTATCTATGTCCGAAAAGAAAAATGCTTGCGTAAAAAGATAAAAAGTTTGACTTCTAAATTATCAATACTTTCTATTTAGGGGGTGTTTGGTTCAATTTCTATAAATTATAGGAAATGTTTTCCACCCAAAATATGATTTCCTTGTATTTCTTAAAAAAATTATATGAAAAGTTTTAAGAAGTCAAAAAGTACAAATTTTCTTATTTTTCTTACTTTGCTTGTTTGGTTCAAAACAAGAAAATGTCTCATAGCTTTATAGAAAATAGCAAGATTTTCTATAATTTGTAGAAATTGAAAAACACCCCCTAAATTTATTGAAAAGTGTCAACTTTATAGAAAAGTGTCAATGTGTTGTCAGATTTCTGGATGATTTTCGCCCATTTTGAGAGAAAATTGATTTCTATAAATTTTGGTAGTTTTTTTGTACTTTACAGAAAACATTTCTGTAAATTTTTGAACCAAACACAGTTTACGGAAATCTACAGAAAATTTTTAATTATAGAATTGTCATTGTCAGACATTTTGAGAAATCATTTCTATAAAACTGTGCAACCAAACACCCCATTATTATAGGGAAAATTGCTTCTAGGCCCCAAAATCCAACTTTCAATGTGCTCCGGCCCCCCATATTTTTTTAAATGTACTGCAGCCCCTTGTTTTTAAAAAAATTGTGTCCAGGCACCTCCATCATAATTCCAGCTCATGCCAACAGATGATTAGATATACCAGCTCATGATTAGACATGCCAGCTGGCTTAAATCCTAATTTTACCCTTCTCTTTCTCATGCTAGCGGATGTTAACTCTTACGGTTAACATGTTAACTCTTACAGATAACATGTTAACTCTTACAGATACCATGTTAACTGTTAAGAGTTAATATGTTAACAGTAAAAGTTAACATGTTAACCCTAAGAGTTAACATGTTAATATAATAACCATGATCGCCACCGGCCACGCGAAGTTCCTCGGGACGGCGCCCCGGACGGATGGGGCCCAGAGGGGACCCAAAGGAAGCGAAAGGCGAAGGAAGGGTAGGGGAGTGCAGCCGGGGGAGGGACCAGCGGCGGAGGGAGGGGGCCGCGGCGCTTGGGAACCGGTGTTGGCCGGCCGGGACGGAGGCACTTGGAAGGCGTACAACGGAGCGGGTGAGGAGACGGCCTGAGGCGAGGGAGGCAGGGCGGCGCGGGACAGAGGAGGAACGGAGGCAGTGAGAGGGAGGGCAGGGTAGGGAGTGCAGTGGAGGAGCGGAGCGCGGGGAGGCCGGAGGGAGACGAGGGGTGGGAGGGCAGCGGGGACGGGGCGGGGCCAGAAGTAGCGACGAGGCAGGAGGAGCAGGGTAGGGGAGGGTAAATCGAATTTGAAGAGGGGTTTTGTATTGCGAATTGAGTGAGGAGGGCCCTGGACATAATTTTTTCAAAAAAGGGTGCGCTGTTCGCGCACATTATTGAAAGTTAGAGGGGGTGCGGAGCCGGGGGGGGCTGGGGCACATTGAAAGTTGGATTTTGGGGCCTAGAAGCAATTTTTCCTAGAATGTAAACCTGAATCTTATTTTACGTTAACTTTATATTTATTTACTAAACTTGCAACAAAATTTAACGCGAACAGCCCAGTCCACTATCAGCAAAAAATAGAGCTGACCTTTGTATGCTACACTTTGAGGTTTTAGTCCAGGTAAAAACTAAAGGCCCAAAAAGTTTGCGTACCAGTACGGGAGCATAATAGGTTTCCTATTTCATCTGGCCCATTATCATTCTTTCTTAAATCTAAAGAAAATAGTCCTACCTAGATTTATTTTAATTATTCATTCTTTGCGTATATTTTACTTCAGAATTCGCTCCCTTATTAACATGATTATCACTAATGAAAAATTTCAGGTGGTCAAGTATTTCATCATGCTTAAAATAATTCTTAGTAATTTAAGAAATTATTACACCCAACATTTTAAGCAAGAAATTACAAAAAAAATGTTCATACTTGCTGCTATTTTGCTGGCCCAAAATCTGGCCCGTTACCAATAGGCCCAGTTCCACACTCAATATTTTCCCTAGCCCATCTCTAAACCTCTCCTCCTACCCGATGGTACTCAACCCTCAGTCGGCAGTCCCTTCCCATCCCTGTGTCCTGTTAGCTGCCGCTCTGAGTCCCATCTCTCATCTCTGTAGGTCGACTCCTACCATTAAAAACCTTAGGTTTTTCTCTCCCGTACGGCTGCCCCCTTCTCTATTTAAGTCGAAGGGTTGGTAGTAGCTCGGGGGAGGGAAGAAGAAGCGACAACGACGAGAACTTGAGCTTTGTGCTCTATTGCTTTGTGCGATCTCTCCTCCCCTTCTTTCCCCTTGTGTCCTTGGTGGTGCAATCTGAGGAAACAGTGACTCAGAGTCAGGCTTCTGAGACAAACAACGACAACATTGATTCTCAACAGTGGTATCAGAGCTCGGTGAGTCGTCGCTGTTCAAAACCATCGCCGGCGAACTTCGGGAACTGCTGCTCGAAGAGCCTCTTTGATCTCGACCTCGTCTGGATCGATCGACTGGATATGAAGCCATCGGACTTGATCGAGGACTGGTGGACGAAGAGATCCTCGTCGCCATCGTTAGGGCTGATAAATCCGAAGCCCTTCGTACTGTTGAACCACTCCACGGTCGTGACAGCGGCGAGTACGATGGTGTTGGGTAAAGTCGAAACCCTCTCCTGGGGTTTCGCTCAGGTAAAATTGAAAGAAAACTCATCTCATATCAATTTTAATGTCCACTGCGTTTGATTGTTGACTGATAATTTTATTTCCGCTGCGTTTAATCTCTGGCTTTGTTGAAAATTATAGTGGTTAGCTCTGGCTTTGTTGAAAATTGCAGTAAATTCTGAATTTTTCTTCCGGCTATAGTTGCATTTTATTTTCCTGAAAAATAGTTTTTGTTATTGTTTGTGCTCGTGTGAAAGAACAAAGAGATTGAAATAAGAACTCTGTGTTCATCGTTCTTCTCATTTGATCGTGCTAGTTGCTTCACATGTTTCGAGTCGGATAATTACCAAAATCAGATTTGTTCGTACTAGTTATTGTTTATTTTTCTGTGTAAAAAATGTCTGCTGCTAATCAATATGGTATGGTTCCATTCAACAGAAAATCTGATTTTAGCATTTGGAAACAAAAAATAAAATGCATTTTAATTCAACAGAAATCATTTAGGGCTGTTGGTCGGACTTATTTGACTTCTGACACTGAAGAAAAAAGGGTTGAAATAAACGAAAATGTTTGTTCCATAATTTATTTGAACTTATTTAACTATGTGCTTAGAAAAATTGGAATTTTGGAATCTGCTAAAACCCTTTGGGATAAACTTGAAGAACTCTATACTGAAACCTCTTTGCCCAGTAAAATATTTTTGCTTGAAATTTTTTTTAAATTTAGATTGGATATGTCTAAGGACATTGAGGAGAACCTAGATGTTTTCACAAAACTTATTTTCAAATATTAAGTTAACCGGTGATAAACATATAGACGACTATACTCCTATTGCCCTTCTAAATGTTATTTCTAACTCATATAATGATGTGAAATCTGCTATTAAATATGGTAGAGATGAGGTTACCCTTGACATTATGGTCAATGGTCTTACGAGTAAAGAATTAGATTTAAAACATTCTAGGGGAAATAAAAATTCTAGTGAGGTTATGCATATGAGGGGTAGACCTCAGGATAGGTCTAATAACCAAAAGAATGCTAGTAATGGGGAATCAAGTAAGAAAAAAATTTGAAAATGAAAGGGATAGATCTAAGTCCAGGTTTAAAGTTAAAAAATACTATAATTGTCATGAAACTGGTCACTTTATTTAAGATTATCCTAAGCCTAAGAAAAATTAGCAAAATGATCATGCTAATATAGCTATCTGTGAGGGCAAAATGGATAAAATTTTCATGATTAATAATCTTTATGATTATGCATATTTGAACTTTGTGTTATCTGATTCTTTGTGTAAATCAGATTGGTTAGTAGACTCTTGTTGTACTTTTTATATGACTCCTTTTAAAAACTTGTTTTCAAACTACAAGAAAATAGAGAATGACTTTGTGTTAATGGTAAATGTAAATAAATGCAATATTTTAGGAACTGGTGATGTATGTCTTAGGTTTTCTTCTGGTTCTGTGTTTACTTTGAAGGATGTTAGGCATGTTCCTGATTTACGTTATAACTTGGTTTCTTGTGCATCTCTAGAAAATGATGGTTTGGAGGAAAAATAGGGAAAAGGGGTTATGAAAATTATGAAAAGGACGCTTGTTATTTTTACTGCTGAAAAACAAAATAACTTGTATGTTTGTCATGCTGAACACGTGCTTGATTCTGTTAACTCTGTGATAGGTGATAAATCTGTTTTATGGCATAATAGATTAGGCCACATGAGTAATAAAGAATTAGAAATTTTGTATAAAGGAGGTTATTTTGGTAGAGATAAAATATCCCCCATCCCTTTCTGTGAATCTTGTGTGCTAGGAAAACAACATAGGGTTAGTTTTCCTATTTCTTCTTTTCCTAATCAATCTAAGTGCATTGATGTACTTGAATATTTGCATGCTGATGTGTGGGGTCTCTCTAGTGTGCCTACGCATGGAAGGAACTAATATTTTCTTTCCATAATTGATGATTATTCTAGGAAAGTTTAGGTTTTACTCATGAAACAAAAATCTAAAGTTTTTGATAAATTTAAAAACTAGAAAATTATGATTGAAAACCAAACGGGAAAAAAATTAAAACTCTTAGGACAGACAATGGTCTTGAGTTTTGTAACAAACAATTGAATGATTTTCCCTACACACCCCAGCAAAATGGGGTTGCTAAAAGGATGAATAGGACTCTCCTAGAGAGGGTGAGAGCTATGTTGGACATATCTAGGCTCTCCAAGAAGTTCTAGGGAGAAGCTGTTTGTACTACCACTTATTTAATTAACATGTCTCCTTTTGTTCCCTTAGAAGGGAAATGCCCTGAATTTGTGTTCACGGGCAAACCTCTTGATTTAAATAATTTGAGAATTTTCGGGTGTGATGGCTATGTGCATCAAAGGATTAATAAGTTAGAACCTAGATCTAAGAAATGTGTTTTCTTAGGATACCCTGAAGGGGTAAAAGGTTATAGGCTTTGGAATAAGAGTGAACCGGGGTTTAAGGTAGTGGTAAGTAGAGATGTATTTTTAATAAAAATGAATTTCATTGTTTACCTTTACATGTTCCTATTCCTAAAAATTATGCTCCAAATAAGGTGGAGCAAATGCCTATTATTAATCAACCTGAATCACCTCCTGAAGAGAAATTGAATGACATAATTATTGAAAATTAAGATGAGATTATTCCTAATGAGGTAGAGCATGATATGCAGGAAATATATAACATGTATGATTTGAATGATTATCAACTCATTAGGGATAGAAATAAAAGAACCATTAGTAAACCTGAAAGATATAGAGATTGCAATTTGATTGATTGTAATATGTCTGAGTTTGCCTTTAATGTGTTTGAATCTCTTGAGTGCAATGAACCTAAGACTTATAGAGAAGCATTAAGGTCAAAATATTCTGAAGAATGGATTAGTGCTATGAAGAGTGAGATGGAATCCCTAAGAATTAACCAAACATGGAAACTTATTCCTAAACAGGCTAGTTGTTCTGTAGTGGACTGTAAGTGGCTGTTTAAGGTGAAACAAGAATCTGAAAATATTAGGTTTAAGGCTAGGTTAGTAGCTAAGAGATTTACTCAAAAGGAGGGAATTGATTATGCTAAAAAATTTTGCTCATGTTGTCAAATTCACTACTGTTAGAATTATACTTGCTTTAGTTGCTCATTTTAATTAGGAATTAAAACAAATGGATGTAACTACTGCTTTCTTGCATGGTGCTTGCTTTAGTTGCTCATTTTAATTAGGAATTAAAACAAATGGATGTAACTACTGCTTTCTTGCATGGTGATCTTGATAAAAATATTTATATGCACCTGCTTTCTTGCATGGTGATCTTGATAAAAATATTTATATGCACCAACCTGAGGGCTTTGTGGACCCTAGGCAATGGAATATTAGATTTGATAAATGCATACAATTTTTAAGGTTTAAAAGGAGTTCTGCTGATCATTACCTGTATTATAAGAATATAGACTCTGTGCCTGTATTTCTTTTAATTTATGTGGAGAACATGTTGATTGTTAGTCCTTGTTTGAAGTCTATTGAGAATGTTCAAAAATATTTTTGTGAAAATTTTGACATGAAAGACTTAAGTGATGCAAAAAGAATTCTATGCATGAATATTATTAGGGACAAAAACAAATCTACTCTAGTTTTAAACCAAAGTTCATATGTTAAATTTTTTTGAGTAAATTCGCTATGTCTGATGCCAAACCTGTGAATGTGCCTCTTGCTTCCCATTTTGTGTTAAGGATCAGTCCTCCAAGACTGAAACTGAAATAAATGATATGAAGAAGGTGTCATATTCGAATGTTATAAGATCGGTCATGTATCTCATGGTTAGTACTAGGCCTGACATTGCATATGCGGTTAGTTGCTTGAGTAGATATATGTCAAATCCTGGTATGCCTCATTGGAATGTCTTGAAATGGCTTTTAAGATATTTAAAATCCTCTGTGGATGTAGGATTAACCTTCTCTAAGTGTTCTGAATGTGTTAAACTAGTTGGCTATGTAGATTCCAATTATACAAATGATACGGATAATAGAAAATCTACCACTTCCTATATGTTTACTTTGTGTGGCTCTTGCATAAGTTGGAAATCCCAATTACAACCTATTATTGCTTTATCTACTACTGAATTTGAGTATGCTGCTGTCATTAAAGCTTTTAAAGAAGCTATTTGGCTTAGGGACCTTATATCTAAAATTGGTTTTCTTGATAAAAATATGATTGTATTTTCTGATAGTCAATCTGCTATTCAACTTTGCAAAAATCATGTTTTTTATGATAGAACTAAACATATTGATGTTAGATTTCATTACATTCGGGATATAGTTGAAAAGGGTATTGTCAAGTTAGAGAAAATTCCCTCAGAATTTAATTCGGCTGACATGGGTACTAAGTGTTTGCTTGCTGAAAAATTTATCTCGTGTTAAAGAATTTTGAATTTTGATTTTGGGTAATTTTCCTTTACTTTGTGTGTTGCCTTTGTGGCATATTAACTTGCTTTGTGTTTGTTAGTAGCTTTGTGATTTTTCTCTTTGAACTCGATGACCGTTTGGTAGAGTTCGGTCCTTTGTGGACTTGGTATGCTTGGTGATCTTACCCCGACCTTTGTGATCTGAGTTTACTTTGTGTATTCTCTTTCATCGCTTGTATCTTCTTTATGATCATACAGGTAATGGTTTGGCGATGATGAGTCCTGCAGTTTCGTGTTTTTACTTAGTGCGCTACCTTGGGTCAAAGGTGGAGATTGTTGCTATTTTATTGGCCCAAAATCTGGCTCATTACCAAAAGCCGCAGTTCCCTACTCAATATTTGCCCTACCTCATCTCTAAACTTCTCCTCCTACCTGATGGTACTCAACCCTCAGTCGACAGCCCATTCCCATCCCTATGTGCTATTGGCTAATGCTCTGAGTCTCATCTCCCATCCCTATTGGTCGGCTCCTACCATTCGAAACCCTAAGCTTTCTCTCCCGTGTCGGCTGCCCCCTTCTCTATTTGAGTCGAAGGGCTGGTAGTAGCTCGGGGGACGGAAGAAGAAGCGACAACGACGAGAACTTGAGCTTTGTGCTATACTGCTTTGTGTCCTTTGTGCGATCTCTCCTCCCCTTCTTTCCTCTTGTGTCCTTGGTGGTGCAATCTGAGAAAACGGTGACTCAGAGTCAGGCTTCTGAACCAAACAACGACGACATTGATTCTCAACATTAATACTTAATAGTGATTGAGGGAGAAAAATCTCAACACAAATGGTGTTTTAATTTCTCAACTGAATAACTAGCGCATGAATTAGTCATTTATAGTTTATTAACTAAAGTTTATTAGACACTACGGTCATAAATATACTTATACCTTAAACCCTAGTTAAAACCGGCAACTCCTTGTGCACTAAAGTAACTAAAATACATATTCTCATTGGCTCCCCAACCTTTTACCAAATTTATGCCAAACACTGGAATTAAGTAGTTTTTTCACCCCAGTTCTTATACTTTATATGTGTTCATTCTTATAGAAATACTAAGTCCTTACTAAAGTGGCTTTTACCAGAATCTATTATAAAAGTAGATTAGATACTACTCTTGGATTTTAGTCTTAGTGATGAGCCGAAGTGGCTGATGTATACATGTTAATTAATTAATAAAGTAAATTGTGAACCCATGTAGCAAAGGCCCTTTAATTTAATCTTTCTAATTGGCTGATTTAAGGAGACACCTATCAAGATTAACAGCAATATTAATCTCAAAAGAAGCATCATCAAAAAAATTCATTTTCAAATTAAAAGCGAGCTCTTAGATGTTTATGGTTATTATAAGGAACAAGAAAGAGTAGTGGGTCTACAATTAGATGCGCATGCATTTAAGATATGCACGCATTCTTAGAAAATGTTATGGATATCATAGTGCACTTATGTGCACATATTTATCAAACGAAAGTGTATATTTCTGGAACTTGGATGGATTTTGTCACCCACTAATAAATATTATTTAATTGAAGGGAAATATCGCAGCCAATTATGTTGAGACGAATGCAAACACTTAGTGTAGACCTGTGCACTATTAATTGTAAGTGAATGTCGTAGTTGCGTTTTGTATGTATAAGATAAACTTATGTATTATATAAGACATGAGACTGAATGCTTAATTATTTATTGTTTCTTAACAGCTAATCATGGGAGTGTTCAGAAACAGAGGAGGGAGTGGGCATGATACCGATGGCCATGTCAAATATAAATGATTTCTTAAAATAATATTCTAGTAGCGAAAAAATTGGACGCGTAGGTAAATGTATACAATCTGACTACTGAAGAGACTTACGTTTCATGATTTTGTTTTTGTTTTTGTTTTTGTTTTTGATAATACATATTTCATGATTGAATAGCTTTTAATTCTACTTAAGGTTAATTGATGATAGACCCTCTGGTTGAACTTTTTTTGATTCTTAAAAAGAGGAAAAAATCACCGAGAGAGTTTATCTGCACTTGTTTTTGTTTAATACATATTTCATGATTGAATAGCTTTTAATTGTACTTAAGGTTAATTGATGATAGACCCTCTGGTTGAACTTTTTTTATTCTTAAAAAGAGGAAAAAATCACCGAGAGAGTTTATCTGCACTTGGGCAAATAGAAAGGGGTTCCACACCAATAGAACGATATCAGTTTGTCCGTAATTGGGTGATAGTCCAGAGGATCTATCCACAAATAACCCTTCTATTTGTTTATTATTTATAAAAGTCTTTTTTTGAAAGATATTATTTACACAAGCTATTCTTAATATTTTTAATATATTTATGTTTGATCCTTTTCAGCTAATTCTAGATCAGGTTCAAGCCACCTCATTAGGTTGGACTAACATTGCCACCCCTAAATAGAAATATCTTGCGCATTGCAAGAGAAAAAGCTTGCAATACTACAAAAAAGACTTCCTAATGAGCAAACTAATCAAAAGAAGCTTATCTTTCACTTTATATCCCATGCTCTCATGATAATTTTAATTAATGCACAAACATTCTGATAGTTTGATTAGAAAAACCCTATTCCCTGTACACTACCACAAAGATCTTTATGCTAAGAGATAACAAGTTAGTAACATTAATACTTCTAAGGTTTTCCAAATTGTATGAACTATGACATCTGTGATGTCATTCTTATTTATGCTTTAGATGTTATCAACATGTTGGCACTAACACAGATATCATATGAAATTGAGATAGAAGTCAGTAATGGTAAGTTGTTTATTATTTCTCAATGCAGAATTATCGCTTAAGGATTACGTTTTGTGATATAGTTGCTTAATCTAGGTTTTTGGAAGCCAATCCTTTCATAAAGTATATAAGACATGATCAAGGTTATTGGACCTTGTAACATCACTTGCTTATTTTGGGGGGGGGAAGAATGTGTTGAGTACTTGGTCCACCATGTTTGTCACTAACCAATTGTGTAATTATGATGATTTTTCTATCGTGTTGTTAAAAGTAAGAGAGAGAGAGTGTGTGTGTGTCTTGAGTAAATTTCTCTTAAATTGAATATTGAGTATGCACATATATTTATACAAGTAGTGGAGGGTGAGGTGTGTTCTCACAACCAATATGGGACTAAACCCACTACTATTATGAACAACCCCCCTCAAACTCATGTTGGATCAAATAAAGTGAGTTTGCGTACAAGAAATTGGAACCGATGAACAGGTAAGGCCTTCGTGAAGAAATCTGCAAGTTCGTCGGTGAATGAAACATGAGAAAGTTGAATTGTCTTATCCTTAATAACTTGTTGACGAATAAAATGAGTATCGATCTCAATGTGTTTGGTCCTCTCATAAAAAACTAGATTATTAGCAATCTGAATAGCGCTCTTATTATCACAGTAGAGAGAAGTAGGAGTCAGAACTAAAATACCGAAGTCACTGAGAAGACGACGAAGATGAATAATTTCTTTAGTTGTTGTGGACATTGCACGATATTCTGCCTCAGTGTTGGAAAGAGCAACAACATCTTGTTTCTTACTCCACCAGGAAATAAGGGAATCACCAAGAAATATACAATAACCTATGGTAGACTTTCTGGTAGTTGGATCATCAGTCCAATCAGCATCAGAATATGCACGAAGCTCTAACTTGGATGTAGCAGGAAATAGAAGAGAGCGAGTACTAGTGCCTCGGAGATACTGAAGAATCCGTAATAAGGCTAATAGTATGCAGAACGTGGAGCACTAACAAATTGACTGACAATGCCAACAGCATGAGAGATATCTGGTCGAGAGATGCACAGATAGTCTAACTGGCCAACAAGATGTCAATGTCGGGTAGGATCAGATAGAGGATCACCATTAGTAGAGCAAAGTTTGATATTTTGTTGGAGTGGAGTATCGACAGTTGCATCGTCAGTTAGCTCAGCTCGATCTAAAATATCTGAGAGATATTTCTGTTGAGACAGTAGTACATCCCGCGGGTCCTGAGAAATTTCTAGACCAAGAAAATAGCAAAGAGTTCCAAGATCCTTCATGTGGAACTGTTGTTACAATTGAGATTTTGCGAGTTGTATACCAGCAGCATCATCACCTGTAATGATCATATCATCTACTTAAAGGAGCAATAAAACTCTGTCATGCGATGTAGTGCGAACAAACAGAGAAGCATCTTAATGACTTTCCATAAAGCCCGTCTTAAGCACGACATCGCGAAAACACTCAAACCAGGCGCGGGGTGCCTGCTTGAGACCATAAACAATACAGCGAAGGAGACATACATGTCCCGGAGGAATATTGGACCCCAGAGGCGGTTGCATATACACTATCTTAGATAAAAAGCCATGGAGAAAAGTATTTTTGACATCCATCTAGTATAAGGGCCAACAATGAGCAGCAGCAACCACAAGGAGAGTACGAACGGTGGACATCTGAACAATAGGAGCAAAGGTCTCCTCATAGTCAATACCTTATTGCTGAGTAAAACCTTGAGCCACTAAATGAGCTTTTCGACGTTCAATGGTACCATCAGGACGAAACTTGATCTTATAAACTCATTTACTGCCAACTAGAGAGATGCTAGGGGGACATGGAACAACATCTCAGGTATGTGTTTGCTGAAAGGCTTGAAATTCCTCAGCCATAGCCTGTTACCACTCTAAAAATTGAACAGCCTCTTGAAAGGACTTTGGCTCAACTGTAGTATGAATGGCGGTAAGAAAGGTATGAAAGATAGGTGAATAGGAAGTAACTGAAGCATACCGTGCAGGCATGATATGTGAGTGTTTTCCTCGATGAAGAGCAAGAGGAACCTCAGGCGGGGGAGATGCTGGTGCAGGTGTGTGGAGGTCAATAGTATTTTCTGGAGTGGGTGTCGTGACCACGAGATAGGAATCAGATGGTTGAAGCGAAGGCTCAGGTGAGGGAGAGTCAACAGAAGGAGATGAAGAGATTTCAGGGAGATCTCGAAAGGAGAACTGAGGTAATGAAATGGGTGATGCAGCTGACAGAGAAGCACGATCAGTAGTGTGGAGGAAATTAAAGTTATTGGAAGCAGAATAACATGGAGAATCCTCTTTGAACTGAACATGTCGAGATATATGAACTCGACGAGACGCGGGATAGTAACAACGATAACCGCAATGTTGCGAACTAATTCCTAAATAGACACAGAGAACAGCTCTGGGAGACAATTTATCACGTTCGTGAGAGGGCAGAAGAACAAAACAGCGACATCCAAAAACACGAGTCAGATCATAACGAGGAGGATGAGTATAGACATGGCTATGAGGAGTAGCGCTAGAAAGAGAGCTAGATAGAGTGATATTAATGACATGAGCAGCTGTGAGAATGGCCTCAGCCCAGAAACGACGATGAACAAAGGAAGAAATGAGCATGAATCGAGCGGTATCAAGGATATGACAATGTTTTTGTTTAGCAATACCATTTTGCTCATGAGTGTAAGGACATGACTGTTGAAAGATAGTTCCACGAGATATTATGGTAGAGCGCATGGAAGATGATAGATACTCTTTGGTACAGTTAGAACAAAAAACTTTAATACGAGCTTGCCATTGAGTGAAGATCATAACAGTGAAGGCTTGATAAACAGCAAATACGTCAGAGTGATTTTTAAGTAGGTAGACCCATGTATAACGAGAGAAATCATCAATAAAACTAACATAATATAAGTAGCCAGATGAAGAAAGCAGAGAAGCTGACCCCCAGATATCGGAATGGACCAAATCAAATAAAGAAGTGGAAACAGATGTACTAGTTGGAAATGGTAGAGCAGTGAATTTAGCCAATTTACAACCAGTACATGACTCAATATGAGAACGAGAGGATACGGGACCAAGTACTCCGGACTGGATAAGACTCTCCAGCCTTTTATGAGACACATGACCAAGTCGTCTATGCCACAAATCTGTGGAAAGTAAGGTAGAGGACTTTGGACTTATAGAAGCAACAAGAGAATCTGAGCGTATGGACTCTGGAAGGTAAAAATATTCCAGAAAATACAGTTTGGCCCTAACAGTCTTACTCGTCTGTGGATCATGTACAACACAAGTATCAGAAGAAAATAAGACAAGTAGGCCATCCATACATAAGGAGCTAATAGAAATTAAATTCTAACATAACTGAGGAGCCACATAGATAGGGCTAAGAGTTAAACGACCAGATGTGTCAGTTTGCAGGGTGATCGAGCCATACTGAGTGATAGACAAAGGTTGTCCAGCAGCCGTGTAGATAGGAGGAAGAGAAGAGGAAGTGAAGATAGAAGATAAGAGGGAGACATTACGAGTCATATGAAAGAAACAACCAGAGTCAAAAATCCAGAGATCATTCATACCAGAGACCGAAGGGTTAGCTGAAGACCCAGCAAGACGCATACCAGAGAGTTGTACAGTAGATGTAGAAGCTTTATGCTGAAGAACATCAATTTGACGATGAATATCAGAGAGTTGTGTAGCAGATGGAGAGGTGGTATGCTGAAGAGCCGTAATTTGACGGCTAATATATGCAATAGCTTGAAGAACCTTAATTTAACGGTAAATATCTGCAATACCTTGAAGAGCCTCAATTTGATGGCAAATATCTGCAATAGCTTGAATGGTAGGGTCTAAAGTGGTAGATGACATAACATTGACCAGTAATCCTGGTGCCAAGAGGATCGGGACCGAGGGGATCGCTGACTACGGTCAGTTCCTGAGGAACGTAACTCAGGATGAAGCTAAAAACATGTCTCAAAGCGGTGTCCCTCCTTCTTGCAATATGTGCAAAAGGGCTTAGACCGAGCCTGAGAAGCAGGTGCCAGTAAAGAAGCCATAATAACAGCAATCCGAAGTTCAAAATAATAATCCTTGAACAAAACCTGAAGGTTTAGCTGTAAGAACCCGAAGGTTAAATTTGAACCCGAAGGTTATATATAATTGTCAAATATGAGAAAAAGAAGTAGTCGGCGAACAAGGTGGCCCGAAGATCGGCCGAATCTGTTGCTCACGCGGAAGACCCATAACGTATCAACGTCGATGTTGAGACGTCGAGAGGGATTGAAACGGCGATGTCCTAAATTTGAAACCAAGAGATGGTCATAAAACGACGATGCTGTTAAAATAGAACCCGGAGGTTTAAAATAGAACCCGAATGTTAGAATGAAACGCGAAGATTTAAACGAGAACGCGAAATACGTTAAGAAGCCACAAAGCGGCAAGGCCAAAAAATCTAGCAGAGGAACGCAAAAAAAAAAGCGTTAAACGGCTACTAAGCACCAATGCCAAGATTTGGCAAAAGAACGCAGAAGCGTTAAAAAAATTTATTGGAAGGGAAATAATAACCCTAACTCTGATACCATGTTAAAAGTAAGAAAGAGAGAGTCTTGAGTAAATTTCTCTTAAATTGAATATTGAGTGTGCATATATATTTATACAAGTAGTGTAGGGTGAGGTGTGTTCTCACAACCAATATGGAACTAAACCCACTACTATTATCAACAGAAAAGTCTATATATAGATTGATTCAAAGGGAGTTTATTGCAAAGGATGTAAAGCTTTAAGAATTCAAGTAATGTTTATTTTGTAGTGAAGAATGAGATACTAGTAATGTCAGTGTCTTTTTTTTAAACCCAAAATTGAAATGAGGTACTAGTACAAGTTTGTCTACATTTTTTTTTTGCAACATGCATGCATCTGTTTGTTGTTATATGTCAGACCTTTTATGATCACACATTTTTTATTGTTTTCTAGTTACACAAAGAGCTACTGAGCCTCTCTTGATCATTTCCTTAATTGATTATTGTTATATGTTTGACTTTTTTTTTGGCTAATTATGTTAGGCAGCACTTGTTAATTAATTGGGTAAATTACACTAAACTCCCAAGATTCAGCGGTTGCAGTAAACCCCAAATAACTTTCAGAATCGCACTAAATGCCATACAACTTTTGCATTTTGTAGAAACCCCCCCAATAAGTTCATGCATTTTGCAAATAAACCTAATAAATTAGAACCAAAAAACGACGTGAAAAGTCATTTGAAAGTTATTGGGCCGGGGTTTAGTGTAATTTATGCAAAAGATATTGGGGTTTTCTGCAAAAGTTATTGGGGGATTACTGCAAATTTTAAAGTTATTGGGGGTTTACCACAAACGCTTGATAGTGCTTGGGGGTTTGGTGTAATTTACCCTAGTTAATAACTTGTGCTTTTTCTTACAGTTGCTAGCTTATGAGCCAGATTATCAATTTATGTTAGCTGAGCAAGCCAACAGAACATCTTCGCCTATAAACCATGAAATCAATGCTTGAGTACGCATCTTTAATCAGATTGTTCCTTGTCTGGAAATTTTGAGATTCATCCAGAGCAAACCAAAAGTTGCATGCAAACTGGGTAATATTGTCTTATGTATTAACACCAACTAGGAAACGCTAGCATACGGTAACCTCCAAGTGTTTGATACAATGAAATCAAGCATGTATCATGAAAAAAGAAAAGCATTGCAGAAAGTATTTTTTTTATTAATTAATTTGCTGCCAAATACCCCTTTTGAATGAGAAGGGGAACAAAATATGTACACGTGCACACGAAACAGTTTAGTTTGTTATACATACTATCTTTAGGAATGTAGGTGGGTGGATGGGTAGGCGGGCTAGGGTGGTTTTGGGCGTGAGAGAGAGAGAGAGAGAGAGAGAGAGAGAGAGAGAGAGAGAGAGAGAGATGGAGGTTGGTGGGATTTGTTGGCAAAGCACAAACTCCATTAGGAAATGAAAGGATATTAGGAGCCAAAAAGAAAATATAGGGTCCCCCCTTAACAAACAAAATCACTGAAAAAAGAAAAAAGGCCCCAAATTCCAATTGGATGGGTACACACTACCACTTGGATAAATCTAATGCCAATGACATTTTTTCTTACTAATTAAGTGAGGCCATCAGTCCTCTAGCTTATAAAAATAAAGCAAGTGTACATAAAGTTAAAAAAAGGAATCCACTACAGGCTTAAGCAATGATAGTTAGTCTAGAGTAGTGAAAAGAAAGACCAAAGACAGGTGCATGCATGCACATCCAAGGATGGAGATATAATCGTCCCATGATTAATTAGTCTCTTATGAAGAATAATACACAATGAGAAGACATAAATATTGACTAAATTGCTTGATTTGGTTCAACATATAATAATCGGTCTCTTATTGCACTATAAGTACTTTATAATCATAGGAAATTAAATTTATGGCTAGCATTATTATTAATTGGTTTACACACAAATCTTGTTCATTCCAAAGATATGATTACAGGAAGAAAAAAAGAGATATATATATATATATTATTTGATTACATAAAACCTTCTCAGTAAAGAAATATCATCAGAAGAAACTCTAATATAGCAGTTAACTACTCACTGAAGTACTACTCTCAAATAAGAGCAATACATGAAATTTATAAAGACATGAACTCTCACACTCTCAGACACTTTCTGCTAATAAACATACTGATTAAATTACAGAAGTAAGGCAACTCAACTCTAATACTCTCTCATTTCAACCATTTCCTCTATGAACAAGGTTAAAAGCATCTAGTGATTACTCTAAGATTGCTCTTTGCCATGATGATAATTAGAAACCAAGAGGTCACTCATGGGTGGAATCATACTGAACTCTTCATGGTCATCAATCTTCCAAAGAGACTCAGAATTATAGTCCCACATAAGAGAAGATAATGGAGGAGGACATGACATGTTGCAAGCTTCATCCTTGTGCTCTTCCAAGCTTAAACCACTGACAGACTCTGATGTTTCTATCTCATTCCATATTTGATCCATGGGATAAACTTTGAGTCCTTCATTCTCTCCAAATGCCGTAGTGATATTTCCTTCAGTGATGTTATCAGCATTTGCAGGTTCTGCTGGAGATTCACTCATTGAGGAGAGAGAGTTGGATGAAGATGAAGCTGAGGGTGGCGATGAATTCCTCTTTGCCTCTTGTGCCATCTTTCTCATATGAGTCCTCCAGTAGTTCTTGATCTCGTTGTCAGTTCGCCCCGGAAGCCTACGAGCAATTCGAGACCACCTATACAAAAAACTTATCAGAAACTACTTCTTTTTTCCCCTTCCTTTGATCGTGTTGATATCGCCAAAGGGTTCATTGAATTATATCAGGATGATTACAACGGTGTGTTTCTGGACTCTGATGTAATTGCAAAATACGTTTGAAACTAATAGAATATTATATAGGACAATTATAAGATCTACAATACTTTATGAATCAGAAAGTTACATGTACAAAAAGATTGAGGCGTAGCAGAAATGATTATGTTACAATAAATGAGGACTGTTGGAGGTTGCTCCTAAGAAAATTGTTTCAGATGGTTCAATCATATGTCACAGAGGCTATCAAACGCACAAAATTAGATAAATGATAAGATTATAATTATGGAGAAAGGACCAGAGGCCTAGGAGAACTTGGTTAGAAGCAGATAAGAGAAAAATATGAAATAATTTAGTACATAGAACTAACCTATTCCCCCATTTGGAATGTAGCTCAAGGACTAATCGCTCTTCTTGAGGAGTCATGCGACCTCGCTTGAGTCCAGGATGAAGATAATTGACCCATCTCAGTCTGCAACTCTTTCCGGTCCTATTGAGACCTGTAAAAAAACCATATCGAGTAAAAGGAAAATTGTATTAGATTGTAGCTTTTCTCCACACTGTAATTGCTGAATTCAGCTTGTCTACCTATCTAGTTCCCGCCCCCCTCAAACCTGAGACTTTTGCTATGAAATCCCAACGACGTTCACCGAACAATCTCACAAAGCATACCAGTTGCAGGTCCTCCTGCTCTGTCCACGGTCCCTTTCTTGTTTCTTGCTCTTTCATTGCTGACACCATTTCTTGATGCACTCCTATCTTCAGGTTGATTGACTCTTTGTTGCAGGTTTCCGTAATTTATAGGCACAAAAGGTTCATGGTCAGGTGATGTCATGTGAGAATTTTCAATTGATGCTTCATCATTTGAACCTTTCTTTTTTTCCCTTCTCCATGACAGGTGCACTATTAAGTGTTATAGCAACAGTGTTGATATGATACGAGATTCTTTCATGAAAGGTACTTCTGATTGGTTCAGTGCCTTCCATGTCTTTAGGAGGGCACTCTTGTGGGACTAAACTACCACTAGTAAAGAGTGCTAGGACTAAAGTTTTTGCTCCTTTATTATTATTATTATTGAACTTTAGTTATGAACTTATGACACACATAAAATCTTTAAGGCTAGTTCAGATTGTACTTCAGTTTGATTTGATTAACATACATTAAGTTTAAAACTTATTAAGTGGCATGAAATTTTTTTATGAACACTTGGATTGAACTCTCAAGTCTAATTACTAACTTACATTCAGCAGAAGTGACTATATCTTACAATAATGTGCAATATTCCGTTTTGCTGTACAATCTGTTTTGGTAACTGAAAACACTGATACTGGAAAAGATCATCGAGTGCTAAATATTTTCTGAGAAAATGTAGTATCACTAACGTTTCTCATGAGTCAAACAACATTCGCAAATTAACAAATTGGTTTACTGGTTAATTTGCATTAATTATTTAATGTTTATCATTTTGCCTCTGCATCATGAAACATAATATTACCTACATTTCTGATCAAAATTTTCCTCATTTGAGCAGAAATTTTCAATATGTGATGAGATCACCGCAACAATAACCTTCCTAAAAGTTTATGACCTTTGTTTTAAGAGACAAAAAATTAACAAGCCAAGGGTACGAGTGCTTTAGAAACCTTTGATAAATCATATATTCATGAGAAAACTACTATTAGGATCACATTGCATTAACATGGGCTTGTGGTCTCCTCACAAAAAAAAAGGTGGGGAGAGAGAGATTGTGGTCATATAGCACTCAATCTTGTAAACAACACAGATGGCATAACTTAGAGAAACGTCTAGGTGTGACCACAACAAGATTAAAAAGCAAGAGGACCTAGTGTTTCCTAGCCAAGAATCACTTAGATTTATCTTTTACCATATATGGCATATATAAAATGCACAAGAAATCCTAGCCCCAATAGAAATCTCCTCAGGAATGGAGTGGCCATTATCTTCACGTGAAAGCACCTTGATGCTCATCTCATATGATGATGATTCAGACATTTACAAATTGAAATGATATAAATATATATCGGAAAATGATGCGAAAAGACAGGTGGCCGTGACTCAAGTGTGTGATAAAAGAAAAACGAGAATGTTTGGCAGTGCATAGAGCAACATATAGCATGTTTTTTGCATCTTCTTGCTGAAGAGTTTAGGAAAAATGAAGATGACAGGCATTTGGAATTTGGAAGTTTCACGGTCGACCGCGAGTGGCGCGGCGGTCAACCGCAAACTTGCACAGCACAGGAAAAAGTCTTTGGACTTTTAGCGGTCGACCGCGTCGGAAGAAAAACGAGAATGTTTGGCAGTGCATAGAGCAACATATAGCATGTTTTTTGCATCTTCTTGCTGAAGAGTTTAGGAAAAATGAAGATGACAGGCATTTGGAATTTGGAAGTTTCACGGTCGACCGCGAGTGGCGCGGCGGTCAACCGCAAACTTGCACAGCACAGGAAAAAGTCTTTGGACTTTTAGCGGTCGACCGCGTCGGGTGGTACGACGGTCGACCGCGAGACCCTGTAATGGATTTTTAGTTTTTGTCGTTGGCCACGGTCGATCTCGAGTCGGGTGTGGGCCTGCTTCGGTTTCCTGCACTGTTTGGGATTTCTATTTAATATAAATAGAAACACGATTTGTTTAGGGTTTTCAATCGTATTGATTGAGTTTTGGGGTAGCTTGAAGGAGAGTTTTGAGCACAGAAAAGATAGTTCTTTTTGAGAAATTTTCTTGAGGGTTTTGTGAGAGATTTGAGAGTTTAGTTTGAGAGATTATTTGTGAGCTTTTGAGTGATCTTGTAATCTCTATTTTGTACTCTCTTTCTTTATAGTGAAAACACATCCCCTTCTTACTCTATGGACATAGGCAATTTGCCAAACCACGTTAAACTTCTGTTTTTGAGTGTGTGCTATTATTAGTTGATTTGTGTACCTTCTCTCTTAGCAAATTTATGAATCCTCAGAACACGCGCAGTTCTCCCAACAAGTGGTATCAGAGCTTCAGGTTACGCTTGGGTTAGGTGGAGGAGTAGATCGCTTTAGAAGCTCGTCTAGGGTTTCAATTGGAGATAAAAGTGGGATTGTTTTGGTAAAAAATTTATTTTTTCTCAGTTTGGAACTATTCTTCAGTTTGTTCTGCATTGATTGTTGGTGTTTTGTGGAAGATGTCTGGGAAAGAAGATGTTAAGGGTGATACTTCTGGCGTGAAGACCATCAGAGTTTGAATATTCACTCTACGAAGATAGATATGGAGAAGTTTAATGACACGAATAATTTTAGATTATGAAGATGTGAGGTTTTGGATGCGCAGAACACTTAAAATTTGGATGATACTTTAGAATTAGATGACAAGCCAAATGATATAGAAGAGAATGTTTGGAAGAAGATGAATCGAATGGCGTATGGTGTTATTAGGTCTTGTTTAACGCAGGATCTAAAGTGTGATATGATGAATGAGACTTCTGCAAAGAAAATTTGGGAGATTCTTGAAAATAAGTATTTGACTAAGAGTGTTGAGAATCACTTGCATTTAAAGAGGAGACTTTACAGTTTCCAGTTGAAGAAGGAAATCTCAATTAGTGATCACATGAACAACTACACGAAACTTCTTACGGATTTGACGAATGTGGATGTTATTATAGAGGATAAGGACAAGGCAATATTATTGTTGAGTTCCTTACCAGATGAGGAATATGAAACATTTGTTCTTGTCCTAATTAATGGGAAAGTGTCTCTTTCGTATAGTAAGGTAACCACTGCTCTTGTGAATTACCAACTAAGGTATAAAGATAAGGAGTCTACAAGTGACACAATAGCAGATGCATTGATCGCAAGAGGGAAGAATCCAAACCGAAAGATTAGGAAGTCACAGTCTAGAGTAGGACATCCTATAGTTGACAAAGATCAGTGTGCTTGGTGTAAAGAGACTAGTCATTGGAAGAAAGATTATCCAAAGCTCAATGAATGGATGAAGAACAAGCAGAAGGGAAATGGAAAGCAACCATCATCAGAAGCAAACATCGTCATATCGGATGGTAATCTTTCTGACTTATCTGTTTATTAATCTTTCTGACTTATCTGTTTATTCACTTTTTATCAGTCCCATAGTTGACTATTCAGAGAAATATGAGTGGATGTTGGATAGTGGTGTAACCTATCATGTATGCCCTAAAAAGGAATGGTTCTCCAATTTTGATAAGCTGGATAGTGGTGTGGTATACATGGGTGATAACCGCGCATGCTCGGATAGGTAAAATTTGCATCAAGATGTTTGATGGGATGGTTAGAGAGTTATATGGAGTAAGATATGTTCCTTCTTTGAGAAATAACTTGATCTCGATTGGAGCTTTAGTTGGAAAGGGTTTGAAAGTTCGTATTGAGGACACGGTTCTCGAGATTGTGGAAGACTCTTTGATTGTGATGAAGGGTGTCAGGAATAATAACATGTACTATTTAATTAGAAATATGATGACAGGTGGAAAGCTGGCGACTTCTATTGATTCGACTAGACTGCGGCATTTAAGGCTTGGTCATTCCAGTATTGATTTGGAGAAAGGTGCATCGACCTGCAGTTTGAAGTCCAGTGAACATTTTGATGTGAGCAAGAAGACCAAAGTAAAATTTAGCACCTCTATTCACCGAGCTAAGGGTCTTTACGATGGAGTTAACGTGGGCATTTTGGGGTCTTCCAAGGAGGCATCATTAGGAGGTAATAGATATTTAGTTTTCTTTGTTGATGACTATTCTAGACATGTTTAGGTTGCAATCAAGTCTCGTTTGAGTGAAGTCCTAGTAGTCTACAACATGTTAAAGAAGTATAAGAAAGACAAAAGGATGAAGGTACTCCTTTCTGATTTTAGTGAGAAGTACAAGAGGGATCTGTTTCTGTATTCATGCCGAGCTCATGGCAATTGGAGAAACTTCATTGGAGAGGAAATCTTGGGGCAACTAGATGGGGTGACAAAGTTAGAGAACCGTGTCTTGGTAGAGAAGGATCGATATTTGTGGTCAAGCAATGGTTTGCAGAAGAGTTTGTGGACTGAGGCGTTGACATATTCAAGTCATCTTATTAAAGGGTTGCCAATTGCTGTGATAGGAGGTAAAACTCAATTGGAAGTTTAGTCTGGGAATGTCACTTTTGATGAGGCTACGATGAGAGAGACATTTGATTCTTAGCAGGTAGAGAGTGTTTGACAGATCGTTGGAATATCACAACGGGTGGAGAGTAATGCTACTCCACGTTGGGTGGAGATTACTCCACGTTCTCCAGATCATTCTGCATCATTTGGAATTCCAGCTGAGGTGACACAGTGGGGATCATATTAATGTGGATGTAGATGATGAGTTTATTGATTCGAGTACAGCTGGTGGACACAGTTCGGATTTGGCTATGGCTGTTGGTTCACCTTAGGTGGAGGTATTTGGTTCGTTACATTTTAGGACCATTGGGAGAGTTATCAGTTATAGATTTATTGGTGATGTTGGAGAAGGGTTAAAAACTCTTCTTGTTGATTGAGGTCCTTTGGAGGTCATTTGGTGAACTACGTGAATGTTTGATTTCTTAGGCAAGAGAATATGTAGGCAGTCATTTATGATGAATCCGGTTTGGTGAGTAGACATCGATGTTTGGAGAGTGATCACATTCTCATTTGGGTCTCGACTTGTTGTGGATTGAGTCCGTTATCGTGGATTACTTCCACTTCGTACTGGACATAACAAGTGGGACGTTTGGTTAGTTTGGTGTCGGCTCAGTTTTGGGAAAACTTCGCCGAGGTGAAGAATTGAAGAGTTCAGGAAAAATAAAGTTGACAGACATTTGAAAGTTTCACGGTCGATCGTGAGTGGCGTGGCGGTCGACCGCAAACTTACACAGCACAGAGAAAAGTCTCTGGACTTTTGGCGGTCGACCACGTCGGCTGGCGTGACGATCAACCGCGAGACCCTGTAATGGATTTTTAGTTTCTGTCGTTGGTCACAGTCGATCGCGACTAGCGCGGCGGTCGACCGCGAGTCGAGTCTGGGCCTGCTTCGGTTTCCTGCACTGTTTGAGATTTCTATTTAATATAAATAGAAACACGATTTGTTTAGGGTTTCCGATCGTATTGATTGAGTTTTGGGGTAGCTTGAAGGAGAGTTTTGAGCACAGAAAAGAAAGTTCTTTCTGAGTAATTTGTTTGAGGGTTTTGTGAGAGATTTGAGAGTTTAGTTTGAGAGATTATTTGTGAGCTTTTGAGTGATCTTATAATCTCTATTTTGTACTCTCTTTCTTTATAGTGAAAACTCATCCTCTTCTTGCCCCATAGACGTAGTCAATTTGCCGAACCACGTTAAACTACTGTGTTTGAGTTTGTGCTATTATTAGTTGATTTGTGTGCTTTATCTCTCGGCAAATTTGTGAATCCTCAGAATAGGCGCAGTTCTCCCAACACTTGCATCATTAGTTACAACTTAGAGATAACATGCTCTATGTGAATTTCATCCTAGAATATGTTGGCTCACAATCGTGTGGTTCTCTCTAAACCACTTGAATCTCATCCTTAACACACTTTTCTTTTGTTTATCTATGCACAACTTGTTCTTGCGTGAGACAATGAGACAGTGCATGATGAAACAACAAGGTGATTATCTTGATGTTGACATAACACTAAGTTATCTGTACGGTCTCAAACAAGCTCCTAGTAAATAAGAAGAACAAAACCGCGAAAATTTTTAGAAACATAATAGTTGGATCTATCGAAAAGTGGAGAGATGAAAGGCGAAGGCAATGACATGGATGCCACCAATTTATGGGTAGTCCACTAGGGCCATCCTATCTTCTGTGCCCCCCAACTATTATTCAATCTATATGCTCTCTTCGGGACCCCTTTTTTTTCATGCGGTAGCTAGGGAAAAAAGAAAATTCATCTTTGCTTGTGAGTATGACAACTTTGCACTAAGTAGTGGCCGGTGAATGGATTGCATTCTTTTCTTCATTTTCTTAATTTGATGTCAAAGCTATCAAGTGCTTGTTTGATTCACCTAGATGGTAAAAATTGATCCAAGTACATACTTTTGATTGGTACTTCTTTGTACTAGAAAACATCTCATCATATTACTTACCATATTCTATTAAGATTTGAAGGAAGTTTTACGCAAAGTAGGGAAGTGAAGGAAGTTTTACGCAAAGTAGGGAAGTGAGAGAGGATTTAGGAGTTCGTCTGGATTTCAAAGAAAAAGGTAAGCGCCTCATAATTGGCCAAGGTCAAAAGGCTTTAAATTTATAACAATTCTGCCTTTATATTGCTATTTTGGTTGCTGTAAACCACTTATCAGATTTGGCTCTAGGGTTCAGGAAGAGACACCATCACTTTGCTTTTCCGTGTCAACCGAAGATGCCAAAGCAAATTCAAGAGAATATGCACGTGTGTTTGTTGGCACAAAAAACAAAAAAAAAGTACACATGGGCTATATATGAAGACTCCAAATAACCACACTATTTATCTTTCATTACCGATGTAAATGAAGGCTTGTCAATGTTGACATGTACCTCAGTTATCAGCAGTTTATACTGCTTTCTCCCCTGTTACACAAATGGTTCCCTGGCTTACTGCTGGTTGTCATGACCAATAACTGGTAACCATAAAATCAATTTTCAACAAGGAGCCATGAAAATGTTAAAGATTTAATGCACTTAGACAATATATTCTAAAATTCGATCAATAATTTTAGCTTGTGGAAGTGTTAAGCACATCTGCCAAAAATTCCAACTAACTTTCTTCTGCTAAAATATCTCCAAATAACTGTTGTGCGCGGCGGAACAAACACAAACGCCGAGAGAGAAAGCTAAAACAATCCAAAATAACGGCACCAACTCAAACATAAAAGTTTAACATGGTTCGGCAAATTGCCTACGTCCACGGGGCAAGAAGGGATGAGTTTCCACTATAGAGAAAGAGAGTACAAAGTAGAGATTACAAGATCACTCAACTAACCTCTCAAACAAATCTCTCAAACTAAACCCTCAAACAATTTGCTCAGAAAGATCTCTCTTTTCTGTGCTCAAAATCACCTTCAAGCTACCCAATCAATCGATAGAAAATCCTAAAAACGTGGCTCTATTTGTAACAAAACACAATCCCAAACAGATTAGGATTCTAAAAACGACTCTGTCACACCCTGGTGTGGCACACACCATACCCATGACAAACAGGGCAAATTCTGCCACACCCTGCCACCCGGGTGTGGCAGACATCACACCAGGGTGTGGTGGAGTCTGTCTTGCTTATTTTTTCATATTTTTCTCAATTCTTTTCCTCAATTCCTTCGCCGTTTTCACAATTCTCCATATCGGCGAAGTTTTTCCAAAACTGAGCCGACACTAACCAAATCAAACGTCTTACTTGTTGCGTCCAGTACGAAGTGGAACAAAACCACGACAACGGACTCAATCCACAACAAGTCGAGACCCAAACAAGAATGCAAACACTCTCCAAATATCTGTACCAACTCACCAAACCGGCTGCATCAAATTGACAGCCTACGTACCCCCTCTCCCAAGGGATCAAGCCACCCGTAGTTTATCAAACAGCCTCCAAAGGCCCTCAATCAAATAGAAAAATTTGTAACTCTTCACCAACATCACTAACAGATCTGCAACTAATGACGCTCTCAATGGCCCCAAAGTGAAACAAATCAAACACCTCCACCTGAGGTGAACCAATGACTGTATCAAAATCACATCCACCAGCTGCATTCGAATCAACCAACTCATTATCTGCACTCAAATCCAAATGATCACCTAACTGTGTCACCTCAGCTGGAATCCCAAACAATGCAGAATGATCTGGAGTATGTGAAGTAATCTTCACCCAATGTGGAGTAGCATCAATCTCCATCCGTTGCGATACATCTAAGGTCTGTCCAAAATTCTCCACCTGCTGAGAGTCAATTAGCTCCCTCATCGAAGCCTCAAGCGAAGTGACACTATCAGACCAAACATCCAATGGAGTTTTACCTCCAATCGTAGCAGTCGACAACCTATGACCAAGATGACACAAATATGTCAAAACCTCAATACCAGAATCAATGCTCGACATCAAACGTCGGTCCTCCTCTAACATGGAACAGCTCACCAAATCTGCCATCTTATCTTGTTGTTCCAAGATTTCCTTTCCACCAAAGTGTCTCAAAATGTCGTGAGCTCGGCTCGAATGAAAAAACAGGTCCCTCTTGTACCTCCCACCAAAATCAGAATAAAGTACATTCACATTTCTGCCAATCTCACACTTCTTCAATCTGTTGGAGACTACTAGGACTTTATCCAAAGGGGATTTGGTTGCAACCCAAACACGACTAGAACAGCTACCAACAAAGGAAACCAAACATCTATTACCTCCCAATGACGCCTTCTTAGAAGGCCCCTAAACATCTGTGTGAACTCTACCTAAAAGACCCTTAGTACGGTGAATAGAGGTGCCAAACTTTACCTCGGTCTTCTTGCTCACATCAAAGTGTTTATTGGACTTCAAATTGTAGGTCTGTGCACCCATCTCCAAATCAATACTGGAATGACTAAGCTCCAAATACCGCAGTCTAGTCGAATCAACATAAGTCGTCAGCTCTCTACCTGTCACCGAACTTCCAATCAAATAGTACATGTTATTCCTCCTGACGCCCTTCATCACAATTAAAGAGTCTTCCACGATCTTGAGAACCATGTCCTCAACACGAACCTTCAAACCCTCTCCAACCAAAGCTCCATTTGAGATCAAGTTCTTCCTCAAGGAAAGAACATATCTCACACTATATAACTCCCTACCTGTCCCGTCAAACATCTTGATGCGAATTCTTCTTATCCCAAGGATCTGGCATGCACGATTGTCACTCATGTATACCATACCACTATCCAGCTTCTCAAAACTGGAGAACTATTCCTTTCTAGGACACGCATGATAGGTCGCATCACTATCCAACATCCACTCGGATTACTCTGAATAGCTACCCGTAGGACTGATAGAAAGCGAATAAATAGAAGTATCAGAAATATTACCATTCAATATAATGATGTTTGTTTCTGATGATGGTTGCTTTCCTTTTCCCTTCTGCTTATTCTTCATCCATTCGTCGAGCTTTGGATAATCTTTCTTCCAATGACCAGTCTCCTTGCACCAAGCACACTGATATTTTCTAACTGTAGGATGCCCTACTCTAGACTGTGATTTCCAATTCTTTCGGTTTGAATTTTTCCCTCTTGCAACCAACGCCTCCGCTACTATATCACTTATAGACTCATTATCTTTCTTTCGAAGCTGATAGTTCACAAGTGCAGCGGTAACCTTACTATACGAAAGAGATACCTTCCTATTGATAAGAGTAAGGACAAAAGTCTCATATTCCTCGTCAGGCAAGGAACTCAACAACAACAATGTTTTGTCCTCATCTTCAATCATAACATCTACATTCGTCAAATCCGTAAAAAACTTCGTGTAGTGGTTCATGTGATCACCAATGGATGGTCCTTTCTTTAATTAGAAGCGATAAAGTATCCTCTTCAAATGCAAGTGATTCTCCACACTCTTGATCAAATACTTGCTCTCAAGGATCTCACAAATCTTCTTAGCTGAAGTTTCATTGATCACATCATACTTTAAATCTTGAATCAAACAAGACCTAATCATACCACACGCCGTTCGATTCATCTTCTTCCAAACCCTCTCATCAATTTCATCTGGCTTGTCATCCAATTCCAAAGTATCTTTTAAATTTTGCGCGTTGAGCGCATCCAAGACATCACATCGCTAAAGTTTAAAATTGTTAGTGTCATTAAACTTCTCTACGTCTATCTTCATAGAGTGAATATTAAAATTTTGGACGGTGTTCACACCTAAAGTATCCTCCATAATTCCTTTTTTCCCGATCATAATTCCTCAAAGCACCAACAACCAAAGCGGAACAAACGAATAATAGATCCAAAACTAAGAAAAGATAGAATTTTTACCAAAAAGATATCCCAACTTTAACTTCAAACGAATCCCTAGCCGAACTTCCAGAGTGAGCTACTCCTCCAAATAGCCCAAACGTAACCTGAGCTCTGATATCACTTGTTGTACGCGGCGGAACAAACACAAACATCGAGAGAGAAAGCCAAAACAATCCAAAATAATGGTACCAACTCAAACACAAAAATTTAACGTTGTTCGGCAAATTGCCTACATCCACGGGGCAAAAAGGGATGAGTTTCCACTATAGAGAGAGAGTACAAAGTAGAGATAACAAGATTACTCAACTAACCTCTCAAACAAATCTCTCAAACTAAACCCTCAAACAAATTGCTCAGAAAGATCTCTCTTTTCTGTGCTCAAACCCACCTTCAAGCTACCCAATCAATCGATAGAAAACCCTAAAAAACATGGCTCTATTTATAACAAAACACAATCCCAAACAGATTAGGGTTCTAAAAACGAGTATGTCACATCCTCGTGTGGCACACACCACACCCATGGCAAACAGGACAAATTCTGTCACACCCTGCCACCTGGGTGTGGCAGACACCACACCAGGGTGTGGTGGAGTCTGTCTTGCTTATTTTTCACGTTTTTCTCAATTCTTTTCCTCAATTCATTCGTCGTTTTTACAATAACCACACTATCGCACCAAGTTGGTGACTTGGTTTTACAAAGTAACAATACAATCTAATCCCTCTGGCAGACAATGCACATAATGATCATTAACTTGAACATCTCTCCAACTTTTATTCTGGGCTACATGAAATGAAGTCTTAAAGTATCCATTTTATTCCAAATTCATGGGTGTGAGAGGATTTCTTGGCAATTGTGGTGGTACAGAAAATGGTTGTTTCCGTTCCAGTTCGCCTCGCCTTATTCTGCTCGCTGATCTCAATTCTTTAACTAGCTCATCAATGGAATGCGTCCTCAATGCTTCAATGGATGCCATACTTGGGATATCAATTTTGTTCATGGGTGTTGTTGTAGTTGCATGATCAACCTGTTTGGTACATGATTTGAAGTTAGCGGCTTTGAACTTGATTGTTTCTATATGCATAATGCCAGCTTGATAACGAATCTAAAGTCGACTATGATGAAGCTTTGGCTTGAACATGTTCTCAGAGATACAGAATGTACCGATGCCATGCAAACTAGGTAAGTTATAATAGGAGTATATAAGGAGTTCGTGTGCGTACTGTTTAATAGTTGCAATGACAATGAAGTTGAAACTACGCAAAATCAATTGAGGAAGGTAATCAAGAGGTACTTCTTGGTGGCAGTTCATTCAAATGAGACTAGCTTAAAGGGGAAAGAATCGAAAAGTATACCAGATACTCTTTTACAGGGCATCTTTCTGCCAAACTTCTGATGTCCATTACTTTTTCAGTGTGGTCACCCTGCAGTGTTTGTAAATGGCCGAAGCAAATGGCTGATACGGACCCTAATTCTCTTGTAGCTTCATGATCCACTGAAAGTGCATCTGACAAGAAGAACATAGACAGATTATACACAAATTCCGTAGTTGGTAGAGGGGAAAAAGAAAGGCAGAAAAATCAAGTTAAAAACAGCATATTACCGTCTGCAGTTCTCAGCACATCACGTGTTGATGCTGAACCTTCATATCAGTCAAAGGTAGACATAGATACAAGTCCTACCAAATTGCTGTTCTCTTGATTTCTTGGTCTATTTGAAACAAAAAATAATATGGAACCAAGTAGAATTATATAAGTCAGCAGAACTAACTCAACTTTTAAATGGATACAAGCTATCTTTGTAAGATATCCTATAACATTATGAAAAAAGTTTAAAATCACAGAGGACGAACTTATTCCATGGAAGACTTAATTTCTGCAGCATAATCTTTATTTAACTGGTCTACTAATTTAGCATTCTCCAAATGTTCGGTAGGCTGACATACTTTCTTGGAACTGCTCACAAAACAAACACAGTCATCATGAGGACTTAAAAAAATACTACAATTGAAGTAAAAACCATGTAAGAAAACTGAAAATTTACACAAAATATTTGCAACTTTGCAAGCACATACCAAGTGTGGAGGATATTTTCCATTGTCACCCTTGCCTCAGAAGCGGAAAATGCATCTTCCTGAAATTGCCTTTCTACTCTTTCTATAAGTGTGTTCCACTCATTTTTAGCTTTGTCTGAAATGATCTGTTTCTTCCTGTAAACTCTTTTTTGCATGAAGGCTTGTGTGTCAGTCATACTTCTCACAGCCTCCACGACCTGTTCGTCATATAAGAATAATTATGAGTAAATTGAAATGAAAACTATCAAACAAATTAGAGTTTGTGGCCGTCAAGTCTGCTAATATTGCAGCAATCCTCTCTTGGGCTACTCTTTCTTCTCTGGTAGATAGTTCCTGGAAGAGCAAATTGGCTAGAATAAGTTTGTTGCATCATATAACTGAGTGGCATCAATGCCATCTGTAGTTAAGTTCCAACCTCGAATCTCTTCTCAAAGTAATCTAACTGGCATGATGTTCGCATTTGATTTTCCTCAGAAACTGCAATAAGTTTAGAAGCCAGACTCTGCGGATCGTTAAAGAAATCCAGTGTTATCTTTGAGCTTGTGTTGAGACAAAGCTCCTCTGCAGTCCCTGTAACAAAATTTTCCATCTTTTGTAAATTATTTGTGAGGGTGAAAGAGGACAAATATCTAGCCAAATTTATCAGAAACAAAAGCTAATTGTTTCATGCCCTGAGCTCCTGAAGTACAAATATCTCTGCATTAATGTGCACATCAATGAATGAGCTGACGTGCTGCTCTATGGATATCAATATTTGGTGCTGTTCACAAACAGATCCAATCAGAGTTTTGGGTATGGATTTTAGACTCTGATCAAGCTGAGAACCAAAAGACATAATCAACCTTTGTTTCCTGTTTCAGTAGTTGCTTTCCGCTCTACAAAAGAACTTCATCCATTGGATCCGACAAGATTAGAGAACATGCCAGATATTGTTCTAAGCAGATAATTTTTTTACCTATCTAAAAGACAACATGAATGTCAAAACTTTTGAGTTCCTATATTATTGTTTCCATTCCTTCCTGAGCGGTTTTTCGAATAATAAAGGATAAAAATCATTAGCGGACAACAAGTGGGCTCTGTCCTCCAATCTAAATAAACTAGCAAATAACACTAGCGCAATGCGGGGAAGAAGAGAGGAATTTAATTAAACGCTATTTAAATAAATGAAAAACAAATTCCTCTGAAATGATTTCACTTTGATGATCATACTCCCTTTAAAAGTACGAGTTCAGAAAAATCTTTTTATGGTCGATATTATCCTTAACTATTTTAAATATTTTATTTTAATTTTTAATCTATCCTAATCATTATTATATCATATCTTAATCATAGTTTTATAGAGCAGTTTAGAATGCTATTTTTTGAAGTGTTTTTTATTTTTACAACGATATACTTTCTCAAGTCAAGCTTGGTTTCATGTCGGTCTCAATAATATGATAATTCAAATTGATTTCGGATTACATTTATTTCCTATCAATTTAATTATCATTATGGAAAATCTAAATTGGGCGTAGCTCATTTAAACAAGCATCAAAGAAAATAAATAATCATAATGCTAAAGTTTAAAGATAAGTAAGCAAAAATCATCAAAATGGAACTGAGGGACAAATTTTAGTAAGGAAATAAAATAAATATAGTTAATCATGGTATTTAACCACGTGCTTTGCACGAGCATAAAACCTAGTAGTTATAAAATAGTGAAAGCAAATTTGACATTATGCACACAACGAATAGCATTTAACAGTTCTACTACTATGTATAATAATTTGCAGCAAAGCTTATATGTTACCTAAAAACTTATGTACATAGACTGGTTTTGTTGAAAGCTAATTATAGATGCATAGCCACTCTCCCCATCAAACAATGTTGGGCGTAAATGCGATCCTATGCTTAGAGATTAATAGTCTTCCTTGTCCTGGCAATCATCTGAGGTCCAATTCTTCTGCCCTTGGGATGAGGAGAGACAACCAAGACCATCAACACACCCTCCCCTCACCCCCTCCCATCAAACAGGGAGCTCAAATTTTGCCACAACTTTTCCCAATATACCCTCAGGACCCCAGTTCACAATTGGGCAGCAGTTGCAGAACAAAAGCTTATAGATAGGATAAAATGGGAAGAAAAATATAAGTCCATACAGCTTTTATACAATTATTATTAGGTAATATTGCCTCCACATCAACAATACATATACTTAAGCTAAGTATAAAACACACCTAAAAATAGTCTAGCAAAATTACTGTAGTTCATGAATATGAGATGCCACATGACCCTTCTGGGTAACAATTCACCGACACCAAAATAACAGGGAGTGTGCATATCTACAAACAAATGCAAGCATGCACAAATAACCTTGCATATGTTGATGTGTATACATGAATGTGAGTGCATGCATCCAGTTTGCCCTGTAACTTGAACCTGAAAAGCTGAATGTTAGCATGAAGTTATCTTAGCCAGACTAGACAATAACAGAGGGTTCTATGCAAATACTGCATCATGTTCATACAGAGGAATCAAGTATGTGCACGTCTAGGTACAAACATACAGCAACTCTGTAATTATCAACACAAGTACAACTCATAGTTCTGGAAAGGAAAAGAAAGGAACAGAGATTCTGAACGCTAGTGTTCAAGGTTTAGCTCTTAGCTTCCTGTAATAGAGATGAATATATCTCATTCTCAATCATAATGACAAACTTCATGTCTAAGGTATATGCCTGCAAAAAATCATGCATATCATGGGTTGAAATTTTCATGTAGAACAAGTATAACACGCTTAAGATGACAACAAGCTTGAAATTTCACCTTCTCTAAAAGGGTTAAAGAGTTCCCAAATTAGCACCAAAGTTCCTGATAAGTATCAAGCAAGTAGAATAAGAGAAACCCTTTTGAATCCAACTCGAGCTCTGAAGTTTGAACATTTGAATTTGATTCTTTCGCATTTTCATCACCAAATTCTATTGCACTGAACAAATTCTAACGCGCTTCGAAATTTATCACAGCGTTAAGAGAAAATGAATAACATTTTATTCAAATCCTTGAGCCAAACAAATTAATAACAGTTTAAATTCCAATCTAACCATATTCTTAAAATTTAAATCCAAATTCTAATCGTAAACAAATTAAGGAATAACACCTTTAAATTTTGAATCTCACAAATACTACTTTGTTCGACTATAACTTATGGATACATGGGTAGATGTGGCTTTGTACTGGTTCGGTATGTTTTTTGTGTAAATTTGATCAATGATCCTTTCTTTCAGGTACGGGCGCTGTGAACGCGTTTATAGTGGTGGGGACCACCCACGTGAAAGGCTTCAAGGCCCACCCGATCAAAATCGTTTGTGCATATAAATGCACCTAGGTTTTTTGTGAAATAGGCATGCAAGGAGGCTTCGCTGCAGGAAAGGTGCAATTGTGCGGCTGCGGCAGAGAGCAAAGTGCAGGAGATTTGATTTTGTGATTTTTGGTTTTGAGCAGCCCCCTTTATTTAGGGTTTGTGCATCTCTTTGAGTGAGTATTTGTATGAGGGATTTGAGAGTTTGTTTGAGGGTTTAGATTGAGTGTTTGTGCATCTCTTTGAGTGAGTATTTGTATGAGGGATTTGAGAGTTTGTTTGAGGGTTTAGATTGAGTGATTGTAAACCCTAGTTGTCTTCTCTCCCTCTAATAGTAGATCTCCCCCTCCTTGCCCCGTGGACGTAGGCAATTTGCCGAACCACGTAAAAATTAGTTGTACTTCTATTTGTGTGATTTGTAATAGCTTTTTAGGTTCCCTCGACGCGCAGTCCTAGAGCTGACGAGAGGAAGAGCTAATATCCCACTTTGATGAGATATTAGGCTTTAAATTCTTGTTCCCTTTGAGAAACAAGAATTCTTATTGCGACATGACTCTCTTGTTGTGCTGTCGAAATTTCCGCTGCGCGTAACAAGTGGTATCAGAGCCCAGATTTCAGATCTAGGGTGTTTTGGATTTGGTGGAGGAAGATTTTATGTGAAGCTTGGTTCTTGGAGTTCTAGGCTTCAGTGGAGATAGCATTAGGAGTTACCATTGAAGATTTCGCTTTCTTCGTGTGGATAGGAGATCTATTTGAAATCCGATCTAGGATTCAGTTAGGTGGTTCCTAATTCTGTCAAATTTGTTCTTTCTCCACAATTTGGAGTTAGTTCGCAATGGGAGAAGAAGGTGAAAGTAGCAAATCGATGGCGAGTACAATACAAGTTGGTTTTCAGAACACTAAGATTAGTGTGATGAAGTATGACGGTAAAATCAACTTTGGTTTGTGGATGAGCGACGTACAGGATACGCTCAATGCTCAGAATTTGGAAGAGACCATCATGGTCCACGAGAGGCCACCTAAATATGATGAGGCGATATGGGAGAAGATGAATAGGAATGCTTGTGGGGTGATCAGGTCCTGTTTGGAACAGGAACTGAAATATGATATGATTGGGGTGACGTCTGCAATGAAGATGTGGGAAATTCTCAACAATAAGTATCTCACAAAGAGTGTTGAGAACAGGTTGTACTTGCTGCGAAGACTCTTCAGATTTCAGATGTCCAGAGGCACCTCGCTAGCGGATCATGTGAACAACTATACGAAGTTGTTGTCGGACCTGGCGAATGTTGATGAGAAGATATTACAAGGCGATTATTTTATTGGGCTCCTTACCGGATGAGGAGTATGATACATTCGTGCTCACTTTGTTGAACGGGAGATCTTCTATCAGCTATAGTGAAGTGACTAACGCTTTGACGAACTACGATTTGAGGAGGAAGGATAAGGAGACTTTCCGCACTAGTATTTCAGGCGAGGCCTTGTCGACGAGAGGTAGAAGCCCATATCCGAAAGGTGGCAATAGAGGAAGGTCAAAGTCTAGAGGCCGTCACCAATTAGCAAAGAACCAATGTGTATTCTGTAAGGCGCAGGGACATTGAAAGAGAGACTGCCCGAAGCTCAAGGAGAAAGAGAATGGCAAGAAAAAGGGCCCGAAGGCCAATGAGGTGAATATTGCGAAAGGCGATGATTCCGATGATTCGTGCTTTTCTTTACTGATTACTCCGGAGGTGAACCATGTGGATGCATCAGATTGGATGCTTGATTCCGGCGCTACTTTTCATGTGACCCCTAGGCGAGACTGGTTTGCATCTTTTGAGAAAGTCGACGGGAGCTATTGTCATGGGAAATGATCAATCCTGTGGCGTTTGTGGGATAGGTACCGTGCGTATTAGGATGCACGATAGAGTAGTCCGTGAGTTGAAGGAGGTGAGATTTGTTCCTCAACTGAAGAAAAATCTTATCTCAGTTGGAGCTTTGGAGGCGAAGGGATTCAAGGTGACTTTCGAAAACGCTGTAGCGAAGGTTACTAAGGGATCATTGGTGGTGATGAAGAGAGTCCGCAATCGAAATTTATATTATCTGAAGGGAAGCACCGAGATTGGCCAGGTTGCTTCAGCTATTTCAGAAGCGGACATGAGCAGACTTTGGCACTATAGGTTGGAGCACACAGGTGAAAAGTCACTGCAGGCATTGTGCAAGCAGGGGCTGTAGACATCAAAAAATGCTTACAGACATTCAAACACCACTCAAGACGATATAGAAGAACAATATACACGTCATCAAGCAACATATGGCGGCGCGGCAGGACATGGTGCCGCGGCTAAGGCGCGGCAGGACATGGTGCCGCGGCTAAGGCGCGGCAGACCAAGGTGCCGCGGCTAAGGCGCGGCAGCCTATGGTGTCGCGGCTTAACCGCTGCAACCTATGGTGCCGCGGCAGTTAAAGCAGGATGCTACAGCAGTTATAATACAGTTATCTGATGATTATTTAAAGTCCACGTGGCGGCGTATCAGAAATAGAACGTGTGCTGACGTGGAAAAGCAGTTAAACCACGAAAAAGGTGGTTAAAGGTCGTGGGAGAACTGTTTCAAACACGTATGAACGTGGGTGTAACTGCCCCTTTAGCCGCGGCAGTGTCGACTGCCGCGCCCTTTGGCCGCGACATTGTCGACTGTCGCGCCCTTTAGCCGCGACAGCATCAGCTGCCGCGCCTAAAGAGACAGTTATTGACCAGCTATTTCTTCAGTTATCGTCTAAGGAGGCTATAAATACCCCCCTATGGCCATCATTGACAGGGGCTGAGCATTTTCCAGAGAAATTAGAGCAGAGAGCCTTGAGTTTTGGTGAATTAGAGCAAGAGAGAGAGTCTTCCTTCTTCACAAACATCCTCCTGGAGTGAATCCAGATTCACTGGAGTGAATCCAGATTCACTGGAGTGAATCCAGATTCACTGGAGTGAATCCAGATTCACTGGAGTGAATCCAGATTCACTGGAGTGAATCCAGATTCACTGGAGTGAATCCAGATTCACTGGAGTGAATCCAGATTCACTGGAGTGAATCCAGATTCACTGGAGTGAATCCAGATTCACTGGAGTGAATCCAGATTCACTGGAGTGAATCCAGATTCACTGGAGTGAATCCAGATTCACTGGAGTGAATCCAGATTCACTGGAGTGAATCCAGATTCACTGGAGTGAATCCAGATTCACTGGAGTGAATCCAGATTCACTGGAGTGAATCCAGATTCACTGGAGTGAATCCAGATTCACTGGAGTGAATCCAGATTCACTGGAGTGAATCCAGATTCACTGGAGTGAATCCAGATTCACTGGAGTGAATCCAGATTCACTGGAGTGAATCCAGATTCACTGGAGTGAATCCAGATTCACTGGAGTGAATCCAGATTCACTGGAGTGAATCCAGATTCACTGGAGTGAATCCAGATTCACTGGAGTGAATCCAGATTCACTGGAGTGAATCCAGATTCACTGGAGTGAATCCAGATTCACTGGAGTGAATCCAGATTCACTGGAGTGAATCCAGATTCACTGGAGTGAATCCAGATTCACTGGAGTGAATCCAGATTCACTGGAGTGAATCCAGATTCACTGGAGTGAATCCAGATTCACTGGAGTGAATCCAGATTCACTGGAGTGAATCCAGATTCACTGGAGTGAATCCAGATTCACTGGAGTGAATCCAGATTCACTGGAGTGAATCCAGATTCACTGGAGTGAATCCAGATTCACTGGAGTGAATCCAGATTCACTGGAGTGAATCCAGATTCACTGGAGTGAATCCAGATTCACTGGAGTGAATCCAGATTCACTGGAGTGAATCCAGATTCACTGGAGTGAATCCAGATTCACTGGAGTGAATCCAGATTCACTGGAGTGAATCCAGATTCACTGGAGTGAATCCAGATTCACTGGAGTGAATCCAGATTCACTGGAGTGAATCCAGATTCACTGGAGTGAATCCAGATTCACTGGAGTGAATCCAGATTCACTGGAGTGAATCCAGATTCACTGGAGTGAATCCAGATTCACTGGAGTGAATCCAGATTCACTGGAGTGAATCCAGATTCACTGGAGTGAATCCAGATTCACTGGAGTGAATCCAGATTCACTGGAGTGAATCCAGATTCACTGGAGTGAATCCAGATTCACTGGAGTGAATCCAGATTCACTGGAGTGAATCCAGATTCACTGGAGTGAATCCAGATTCACTGGAGTGAATCCAGATTCACTGGAGTGAATCCAGATTCACTGGAGTGAATCCAGATTCACTGGAGTGAATCCAGATTCACTGGAGTGAATCCAGATTCACTGGAGTGAATCCAGATTCACTGGAGTGAATCCAGATTCACTGGAGTGAATCCAGATTCACTGGAGTGAATCCAGATTCACTGGAGTGAATCCAGATTCACTGGAGTGAATCCAGATTCACTGGAGTGAATCCAGATTCACTGGAGTGAATCCAGATTCACTGGAGTGAATCCAGATTCACTGGAGTGAATCCAGATTCACTGGAGTGAATCCAGATTCACTGGAGTGAATCCAGATTCACTGGAGTGAATCCAGATTCACTGGAGTGAATCCAGATTCACTGGAGTGAATCCAGATTCACTGGAGTGAATCCAGATTCACTGGAGTGAATCCAGATTCACTGGAGTGAATCCAGATTCACTGGAGTGAATCCAGATTCACTGGAGTGAATCCAGATTCACTGGAGTGAATCCAGATTCACTGGAGTGAATCCAGATTCACTGGAGTGAATCCAGATTCACTGGAGTGAATCCAGATTCACTGGAGTGAATCCAGATTCACTGGAGTGAATCCAGATTCACTGGAGTGAATCCAGATTCACTGGAGTGAATCCAGATTCACTGGAGTGAATCCAGATTCACTGGAGTGAATCCAGATTCACTGGAGTGAATCCAGATTCACTGGAGTGAATCCAGATTCACTGGAGTGAATCCAGATTCACTGGAGTGAATCCAGATTCACTGGAGTGAATCCAGATTCACTGGAGTGAATCCAGATTCACTGGAGTGAATCCAGATTCACTGGAGTGAATCCAGATTCACTGGAGTGAATCCAGATTCACTGGAGTGAATCCAGATTCACTGGAGTGAATCCAGATTCACTGGAGTGAATCCAGATTCACTGGAGTGAATCCAGATTCACTGGAGTGAATCCAGATTCACTGGAGTGAATCCAGATTCACTGGAGTGAATCCAGATTCACTGGAGTGAATCCAGATTCACTGGAGTGAATCCAGATTCACTGGAGTGAATCCAGATTCACTGGAGTGAATCCAGATTCACTGGAGTGAATCCAGATTCACTGGAGTGAATCCAGATTCACTGGAGTGAATCCAGATTCACTGGAGTGAATCCAGATTCACTGGAGTGAATCCAGATTCACTGGAGTGAATCCAGATTCACTGGAGTGAATCCAGATTCACTGGAGTGAATCCAGATTCACTGGAGTGAATCCAGATTCACTGGAGTGAATCCAGATTCACTGGAGTGAATCCAGATTCACTGGAGTGAATCCAGATTCACTGGAGTGAATCCAGATTCACTGGAGTGAATCCAGATTCACTGGAGTGAATCCAGATTCACTGGAGTGAATCCAGATTCACTGGAGTGAATCCAGATTCACTGGAGTGAATCCAGATTCACTGGAGTGAATCCAGATTCACTGGAGTGAATCCAGATTCACTGGAGTGAATCCAGATTCACTGGAGTGAATCCAGATTCACTGGAGTGAATCCAGATTCACTGGAGTGAATCCAGATTCACTGGAGTGAATCCAGATTCACTGGAGTGAATCCAGATTCACTGGAGTGAATCCAGATTCACTGGAGTGAATCCAGATTCACTGGAGTGAATCCAGATTCACTGGAGTGAATCCAGATTCACTGGAGTGAATCCAGATTCACTGGAGTGAATCCAGATTCACTGGAGTGAATCCAGATTCACTGGAGTGAATCCAGATTCACTGGAGTGAATCCAGATTCACTGGAGTGAATCCAGATTCACTGGAGTGAATCCAGATTCACTGGAGTGAATCCAGATTCACTGGAGTGAATCCAGATTCACTGGAGTGAATCCAGATTCACTGGAGTGAATCCAGATTCACTGGAGTGAATCCAGATTCACTGGAGTGAATCCAGATTCACTGGAGTGAATCCAGATTCACTGGAGTGAATCCAGATTCACTGGAGTGAATCCAGATTCACTGGAGTGAATCCAGATTCACTGGAGTGAATCCAGATTCACTGGAGTGAATCCAGATTCACTGGAGTGAATCCAGATTCACTGGAGTGAATCCAGATTCACTGGAGTGAATCCAGATTCACTGGAGTGAATCCAGATTCACTGGAGTGAATCCAGATTCACTGGAGTGAATCCAGATTCACTGGAGTGAATCCAGATTCACTGGAGTGAATCCAGATTCACTGGAGTGAATCCAGATTCACTGGAGTGAATCCAGATTCACTGGAGTGAATCCAGATTCACTGGAGTGAATCCAGATTCACTGGAGTGAATCCAGATTCACTGGAGTGAATCCAGATTCACTGGAGTGAATCCAGATTCACTGGAGTGAATCCAGATTCACTGGAGTGAATCCAGATTCACTGGAGTGAATCCAGATTCACTGGAGTGAATCCAGATTCACTGGAGTGAATCCAGATTCACTGGAGTGAATCCAGATTCACTGGAGTGAATCCAGATTCACTGGAGTGAATCCAGATTCACTGGAGTGAATCCAGATTCACTGGAGTGAATCCAGATTCACTGGAGTGAATCCAGATTCACTGGAGTGAATCCAGATTCACTGGAGTGAATCCAGATTCACTGGAGTGAATCCAGATTCACTGGAGTGAATCCAGATTCACTGGAGTGAATCCAGATTCACTGGAGTGAATCCAGATTCACTGGAGTGAATCCAGATTCACTGGAGTGAATCCAGATTCACTGGAGTGAATCCAGATTCACTGGAGTGAATCCAGATTCACTGGAGTGAATCCAGATTCACTGGAGTGAATCCAGATTCACTGGAGTGAATCCAGATTCACTGGAGTGAATCCAGATTCACTGGAGTGAATCCAGATTCACTGGAGTGAATCCAGATTCACTGGAGTGAATCCAGATTCACTGGAGTGAATCCAGATTCACTGGAGTGAATCCAGATTCACTGGAGTGAATCCAGATTCACTGGAGTGAATCCAGATTCACTGGAGTGAATCCAGATTCACTGGAGTGAATCCAGATTCACTGGAGTGAATCCAGATTCACTGGAGTGAATCCAGATTCACTGGAGTGAATCCAGATTCACTGGAGTGAATCCAGATTCACTGGAGTGAATCCAGATTCACTGGAGTGAATCCAGATTCACTGGAGTGAATCCAGATTCACTGGAGTGAATCCAGATTCACTGGAGTGAATCCAGATTCACTGGAGTGAATCCAGATTCACTGGAGTGAATCCAGATTCACTGGAGTGAATCCAGATTCACTGGAGTGAATCCAGATTCACTGGAGTGAATCCAGATTCACTGGAGTGAATCCAGATTCACTGGAGTGAATCCAGATTCACTGGAGTGAATCCAGATTCACTGGAGTGAATCCAGATTCACTGGAGTGAATCCAGATTCACTGGAGTGAATCCAGATTCACTGGAGTGAATCCAGATTCACTGGAGTGAATCCAGATTCACTGGAGTGAATCCAGATTCACTGGAGTGAATCCAGATTCACTGGAGTGAATCCAGATTCACTGGAGTGAATCCAGATTCACTGGAGTGAATCCAGATTCACTGGAGTGAATCCAGATTCACTGGAGTGAATCCAGATTCACTGGAGTGAATCCAGATTCACTGGAGTGAATCCAGATTCACTGGAGTGAATCCAGATTCACTGGAGTGAATCCAGATTCACTGGAGTGAATCCAGATTCACTGGAGTGAATCCAGATTCACTGGAGTGAATCCAGATTCACTGGAGTGAATCCAGATTCACTGGAGTGAATCCAGATTCACTGGAGTGAATCCAGATTCACTGGAGTGAATCCAGATTCACTGGAGTGAATCCAGATTCACTGGAGTGAATCCAGATTCACTGGAGTGAATCCAGATTCACTGGAGTGAATCCAGATTCACTGGAGTGAATCCAGATTCACTGGAGTGAATCCAGATTCACTGGAGTGAATCCAGATTCACTGGAGTGAATCCAGATTCACTGGAGTGAATCCAGATTCACTGGAGTGAATCCAGATTCACTGGAGTGAATCCAGATTCACTGGAGTGAATCCAGATTCACTGGAGTGAATCCAGATTCACTGGAGTGAATCCAGATTCACTGGAGTGAATCCAGATTCACTGGAGTGAATCCAGATTCACTGGAGTGAATCCAGATTCACTGGAGTGAATCCAGATTCACTGGAGTGAATCCAGATTCACTGGAGTGAATCCAGATTCACTGGAGTGAATCCAGATTCACTGGAGTGAATCCAGATTCACTGGAGTGAATCCAGATTCACTGGAGTGAATCCAGATTCACTGGAGTGAATCCAGATTCACTGGAGTGAATCCAGATTCACTGGAGTGAATCCAGATTCACTGGAGTGAATCCAGATTCACTGGAGTGAATCCAGATTCACTGGAGTGAATCCAGATTCACTGGAGTGAATCCAGATTCACTGGAGTGAATCCAGATTCACTGGAGTGAATCCAGATTCACTGGAGTGAATCCAGATTCACTGGAGTGAATCCAGATTCACTGGAGTGAATCCAGATTCACTGGAGTGAATCCAGATTCACTGGAGTGAATCCAGATTCACTGGAGTGAATCCAGATTCACTGGAGTGAATCCAGATTCACTGGAGTGAATCCAGATTCACTGGAGTGAATCCAGATTCACTGGAGTGAATCCAGATTCACTGGAGTGAATCCAGATTCACTGGAGTGAATCCAGATTCACTGGAGTGAATCCAGATTCACTGGAGTGAATCCAGATTCACTGGAGTGAATCCAGATTCACTGGAGTGAATCCAGATTCACTGGAGTGAATCCAGATTCACTGGAGTGAATCCAGATTCACTGGAGTGAATCCAGATTCACTGGAGTGAATCCAGATTCACTGGAGTGAATCCAGATTCACTGGAGTGAATCCAGATTCACTGGAGTGAATCCAGATTCACTGGAGTGAATCCAGATTCACTGGAGTGAATCCAGATTCACTGGAGTGAATCCAGATTCACTGGAGTGAATCCAGATTCACTGGAGTGAATCCAGATTCACTGGAGTGAATCCAGATTCACTGGAGTGAATCCAGATTCACTGGAGTGAATCCAGATTCACTGGAGTGAATCCAGATTCACTGGAGTGAATCCAGATTCACTGGAGTGAATCCAGATTCACTGGAGTGAATCCAGATTCACTGGAGTGAATCCAGATTCACTGGAGTGAATCCAGATTCACTGGAGTGAATCCAGATTCACTGGAGTGAATCCAGATTCACTGGAGTGAATCCAGATTCACTGGAGTGAATCCAGATTCACTGGAGTGAATCCAGATTCACTGGAGTGAATCCAGATTCACTGGAGTGAATCCAGATTCACTGGAGTGAATCCAGATTCACTGGAGTGAATCCAGATTCACTGGAGTGAATCCAGATTCACTGGAGTGAATCCAGATTCACTGGAGTGAATCCAGATTCACTGGAGTGAATCCAGATTCACTGGAGTGAATCCAGATTCACTGGAGTGAATCCAGATTCACTGGAGTGAATCCAGATTCACTGGAGTGAATCCAGATTCACTGGAGTGAATCCAGATTCACTGGAGTGAATCCAGATTCACTGGAGTGAATCCAGATTCACTGGAGTGAATCCAGATTCACTGGAGTGAATCCAGATTCACTGGAGTGAATCCAGATTCACTGGAGTGAATCCAGATTCACTGGAGTGAATCCAGATTCACTGGAGTGAATCCAGATTCACTGGAGTGAATCCAGATTCACTGGAGTGAATCCAGATTCACTGGAGTGAATCCAGATTCACTGGAGTGAATCCAGATTCACTGGAGTGAATCCAGATTCACTGGAGTGAATCCAGATTCACTGGAGTGAATCCAGATTCACTGGAGTGAATCCAGATTCACTGGAGTGAATCCAGATTCACTGGAGTGAATCCAGATTCACTGGAGTGAATCCAGATTCACTGGAGTGAATCCAGATTCACTGGAGTGAATCCAGATTCACTGGAGTGAATCCAGATTCACTGGAGTGAATCCAGATTCACTGGAGTGAATCCAGATTCACTGGAGTGAATCCAGATTCACTGGAGTGAATCCAGATTCACTGGAGTGAATCCAGATTCACTGGAGTGAATCCAGATTCACTGGAGTGAATCCAGATTCACTGGAGTGAATCCAGATTCACTGGAGTGAATCCAGATTCACTGGAGTGAATCCAGATTCACTGGAGTGAATCCAGATTCACTGGAGTGAATCCAGATTCACTGGAGTGAATCCAGATTCACTGGAGTGAATCCAGATTCACTGGAGTGAATCCAGATTCACTGGAGTGAATCCAGATTCACTGGAGTGAATCCAGATTCACTGGAGTGAATCCAGATTCACTGGAGTGAATCCAGATTCACTGGAGTGAATCCAGATTCACTGGAGTGAATCCAGATTCACTGGAGTGAATCCAGATTCACTGGAGTGAATCCAGATTCACTGGAGTGAATCCAGATTCACTGGAGTGAATCCAGATTCACTGGAGTGAATCCAGATTCACTGGAGTGAATCCAGATTCACTGGAGTGAATCCAGATTCACTGGAGTGAATCCAGATTCACTGGAGTGAATCCAGATTCACTGGAGTGAATCCAGATTCACTGGAGTGAATCCAGATTCACTGGAGTGAATCCAGATTCACTGGAGTGAATCCAGATTCACTGGAGTGAATCCAGATTCACTGGAGTGAATCCAGATTCACTGGAGTGAATCCAGATTCACTGGAGTGAATCCAGATTCACTGGAGTGAATCCAGATTCACTGGAGTGAATCCAGATTCACTGGAGTGAATCCAGATTCACTGGAGTGAATCCAGATTCACTGGAGTGAATCCAGATTCACTGGAGTGAATCCAGATTCACTGGAGTGAATCCAGATTCACTGGAGTGAATCCAGATTCACTGGAGTGAATCCAGATTCACTGGAGTGAATCCAGATTCACTGGAGTGAATCCAGATTCACTGGAGTGAATCCAGATTCACTGGAGTGAATCCAGATTCACTGGAGTGAATCCAGATTCACTGGAGTGAATCCAGATTCACTGGAGTGAATCCAGATTCACTGGAGTGAATCCAGATTCACTGGAGTGAATCCAGATTCACTGGAGTGAATCCAGATTCACTGGAGTGAATCCAGATTCACTGGAGTGAATCCAGATTCACTGGAGTGAATCCAGATTCACTGGAGTGAATCCAGATTCACTGGAGTGAATCCAGATTCACTGGAGTGAATCCAGATTCACTGGAGTGAATCCAGATTCACTGGAGTGAATCCAGATTCACTGGAGTGAATCCAGATTCACTGGAGTGAATCCAGATTCACTGGAGTGAATCCAGATTCACTGGAGTGAATCCAGATTCACTGGAGTGAATCCAGATTCACTGGAGTGAATCCAGATTCACTGGAGTGAATCCAGATTCACTGGAGTGAATCCAGATTCACTGGAGTGAATCCAGATTCACTGGAGTGAATCCAGATTCACTGGAGTGAATCCAGATTCACTGGAGTGAATCCAGATTCACTGGAGTGAATCCAGATTCACTGGAGTGAATCCAGATTCACTGGAGTGAATCCAGATTCACTGGAGTGAATCCAGATTCACTGGAGTGAATCCAGATTCACTGGAGTGAATCCAGATTCACTGGAGTGAATCCAGATTCACTGGAGTGAATCCAGATTCACTGGAGTGAATCCAGATTCACTGGAGTGAATCCAGATTCACTGGAGTGAATCCAGATTCACTGGAGTGAATCCAGATTCACTGGAGTGAATCCAGATTCACTGGAGTGAATCCAGATTCACTGGAGTGAATCCAGATTCACTGGAGTGAATCCAGATTCACTGGAGTGAATCCAGATTCACTGGAGTGAATCCAGATTCACTGGAGTGAATCCAGATTCACTGGAGTGAATCCAGATTCACTGGAGTGAATCCAGATTCACTGGAGTGAATCCAGATTCACTGGAGTGAATCCAGATTCACTGGAGTGAATCCAGATTCACTGGAGTGAATCCAGATTCACTGGAGTGAATCCAGATTCACTGGAGTGAATCCAGATTCACTGGAGTGAATCCAGATTCACTGGAGTGAATCCAGATTCACTGGAGTGAATCCAGATTCACTGGAGTGAATCCAGATTCACTGGAGTGAATCCAGATTCACTGGAGTGAATCCAGATTCACTGGAGTGAATCCAGATTCACTGGAGTGAATCCAGATTCACTGGAGTGAATCCAGATTCACTGGAGTGAATCCAGATTCACTGGAGTGAATCCAGATTCACTGGAGTGAATCCAGATTCACTGGAGTGAATCCAGATTCACTGGAGTGAATCCAGATTCACTGGAGTGAATCCAGATTCACTGGAGTGAATCCAGATTCACTGGAGTGAATCCAGATTCACTGGAGTGAATCCAGATTCACTGGAGTGAATCCAGATTCACTGGAGTGAATCCAGATTCACTGGAGTGAATCCAGATTCACTGGAGTGAATCCAGATTCACTGGAGTGAATCCAGATTCACTGGAGTGAATCCAGATTCACTGGAGTGAATCCAGATTCACTGGAGTGAATCCAGATTCACTGGAGTGAATCCAGATTCACTGGAGTGAATCCAGATTCACTGGAGTGAATCCAGATTCACTGGAGTGAATCCAGATTCACTGGAGTGAATCCAGATTCACTGGAGTGAATCCAGATTCACTGGAGTGAATCCAGATTCACTGGAGTGAATCCAGATTCACTGGAGTGAATCCAGATTCACTGGAGTGAATCCAGATTCACTGGAGTGAATCCAGATTCACTGGAGTGAATCCAGATTCACTGGAGTGAATCCAGATTCACTGGAGTGAATCCAGATTCACTGGAGTGAATCCAGATTCACTGGAGTGAATCCAGATTCACTGGAGTGAATCCAGATTCACTGGAGTGAATCCAGATTCACTGGAGTGAATCCAGATTCACTGGAGTGAATCCAGATTCACTGGAGTGAATCCAGATTCACTGGAGTGAATCCAGATTCACTGGAGTGAATCCAGATTCACTGGAGTGAATCCAGATTCACTGGAGTGAATCCAGATTCACTGGAGTGAATCCAGATTCACTGGAGTGAATCCAGATTCACTGGAGTGAATCCAGATTCACTGGAGTGAATCCAGATTCACTGGAGTGAATCCAGATTCACTGGAGTGAATCCAGATTCACTGGAGTGAATCCAGATTCACTGGAGTGAATCCAGATTCACTGGAGTGAATCCAGATTCACTGGAGTGAATCCAGATTCACTGGAGTGAATCCAGATTCACTGGAGTGAATCCAGATTCACTGGAGTGAATCCAGATTCACTGGAGTGAATCCAGATTCACTGGAGTGAATCCAGATTCACTGGAGTGAATCCAGATTCACTGGAGTGAATCCAGATTCACTGGAGTGAATCCAGATTCACTGGAGTGAATCCAGATTCACTGGAGTGAATCCAGATTCACTGGAGTGAATCCAGATTCACTGGAGTGAATCCAGATTCACTGGAGTGAATCCAGATTCACTGGAGTGAATCCAGATTCACTGGAGTGAATCCAGATTCACTGGAGTGAATCCAGATTCACTGGAGTGAATCCAGATTCACTGGAGTGAATCCAGATTCACTGGAGTGAATCCAGATTCACTGGAGTGAATCCAGATTCACTGGAGTGAATCCAGATTCACTGGAGTGAATCCAGATTCACTGGAGTGAATCCAGATTCACTGGAGTGAATCCAGATTCACTGGAGTGAATCCAGATTCACTGGAGTGAATCCAGATTCACTGGAGTGAATCCAGATTCACTGGAGTGAATCCAGATTCACTGGAGTGAATCCAGATTCACTGGAGTGAATCCAGATTCACTGGAGTGAATCCAGATTCACTGGAGTGAATCCAGATTCACTGGAGTGAATCCAGATTCACTGGAGTGAATCCAGATTCACTGGAGTGAATCCAGATTCACTGGAGTGAATCCAGATTCACTGGAGTGAATCCAGATTCACTGGAGTGAATCCAGATTCACTGGAGTGAATCCAGATTCACTGGAGTGAATCCAGATTCACTGGAGTGAATCCAGATTCACTGGAGTGAATCCAGATTCACTGGAGTGAATCCAGATTCACTGGAGTGAATCCAGATTCACTGGAGTGAATCCAGATTCACTGGAGTGAATCCAGATTCACTGGAGTGAATCCAGATTCACTGGAGTGAATCCAGATTCACTGGAGTGAATCCAGATTCACTGGAGTGAATCCAGATTCACTGGAGTGAATCCAGATTCACTGGAGTGAATCCAGATTCACTGGAGTGAATCCAGATTCACTGGAGTGAATCCAGATTCACTGGAGTGAATCCAGATTCACTGGAGTGAATCCAGATTCACTGGAGTGAATCCAGATTCACTGGAGTGAATCCAGATTCACTGGAGTGAATCCAGATTCACTGGAGTGAATCCAGATTCACTGGAGTGAATCCAGATTCACTGGAGTGAATCCAGATTCACTGGAGTGAATCCAGATTCACTGGAGTGAATCCAGATTCACTGGAGTGAATCCAGATTCACTGGAGTGAATCCAGATTCACTGGAGTGAATCCAGATTCACTGGAGTGAATCCAGATTCACTGGAGTGAATCCAGATTCACTGGAGTGAATCCAGATTCACTGGAGTGAATCCAGATTCACTGGAGTGAATCCAGATTCACTGGAGTGAATCCAGATTCACTGGAGTGAATCCAGATTCACTGGAGTGAATCCAGATTCACTGGAGTGAATCCAGATTCACTGGAGTGAATCCAGATTCACTGGAGTGAATCCAGATTCACTGGAGTGAATCCAGATTCACTGGAGTGAATCCAGATTCACTGGAGTGAATCCAGATTCACTGGAGTGAATCCAGATTCACTGGAGTGAATCCAGATTCACTGGAGTGAATCCAGATTCACTGGAGTGAATCCAGATTCACTGGAGTGAATCCAGATTCACTGGAGTGAATCCAGATTCACTGGAGTGAATCCAGATTCACTGGAGTGAATCCAGATTCACTGGAGTGAATCCAGATTCACTGGAGTGAATCCAGATTCACTGGAGTGAATCCAGATTCACTGGAGTGAATCCAGATTCACTGGAGTGAATCCAGATTCACTGGAGTGAATCCAGATTCACTGGAGTGAATCCAGATTCACTGGAGTGAATCCAGATTCACTGGAGTGAATCCAGATTCACTGGAGTGAATCCAGATTCACTGGAGTGAATCCAGATTCACTGGAGTGAATCCAGATTCACTGGAGTGAATCCAGATTCACTGGAGTGAATCCAGATTCACTGGAGTGAATCCAGATTCACTGGAGTGAATCCAGATTCACTGGAGTGAATCCAGATTCACTGGAGTGAATCCAGATTCACTGGAGTGAATCCAGATTCACTGGAGTGAATCCAGATTCACTGGAGTGAATCCAGATTCACTGGAGTGAATCCAGATTCACTGGAGTGAATCCAGATTCACTGGAGTGAATCCAGATTCACTGGAGTGAATCCAGATTCACTGGAGTGAATCCAGATTCACTGGAGTGAATCCAGATTCACTGGAGTGAATCCAGATTCACTGGAGTGAATCCAGATTCACTGGAGTGAATCCAGATTCACTGGAGTGAATCCAGATTCACTGGAGTGAATCCAGATTCACTGGAGTGAATCCAGATTCACTGGAGTGAATCCAGATTCACTGGAGTGAATCCAGATTCACTGGAGTGAATCCAGATTCACTGGAGTGAATCCAGATTCACTGGAGTGAATCCAGATTCACTGGAGTGAATCCAGATTCACTGGAGTGAATCCAGATTCACTGGAGTGAATCCAGATTCACTGGAGTGAATCCAGATTCACTGGAGTGAATCCAGATTCACTGGAGTGAATCCAGATTCACTGGAGTGAATCCAGATTCACTGGAGTGAATCCAGATTCACTGGAGTGAATCCAGATTCACTGGAGTGAATCCAGATTCACTGGAGTGAATCCAGATTCACTGGAGTGAATCCAGATTCACTGGAGTGAATCCAGATTCACTGGAGTGAATCCAGATTCACTGGAGTGAATCCAGATTCACTGGAGTGAATCCAGATTCACTGGAGTGAATCCAGATTCACTGGAGTGAATCCAGATTCACTGGAGTGAATCCAGATTCACTGGAGTGAATCCAGATTCACTGGAGTGAATCCAGATTCACTGGAGTGAATCCAGATTCACTGGAGTGAATCCAGATTCACTGGAGTGAATCCAGATTCACTGGAGTGAATCCAGATTCACTGGAGTGAATCCAGATTCACTGGAGTGAATCCAGATTCACTGGAGTGAATCCAGATTCACTGGAGTGAATCCAGATTCACTGGAGTGAATCCAGATTCACTGGAGTGAATCCAGATTCACTGGAGTGAATCCAGATTCACTGGAGTGAATCCAGATTCACTGGAGTGAATCCAGATTCACTGGAGTGAATCCAGATTCACTGGAGTGAATCCAGATTCACTGGAGTGAATCCAGATTCACTGGAGTGAATCCAGATTCACTGGAGTGAATCCAGATTCACTGGAGTGAATCCAGATTCACTGGAGTGAATCCAGATTCACTGGAGTGAATCCAGATTCACTGGAGTGAATCCAGATTCACTGGAGTGAATCCAGATTCACTGGAGTGAATCCAGATTCACTGGAGTGAATCCAGATTCACTGGAGTGAATCCAGATTCACTGGAGTGAATCCAGATTCACTGGAGTGAATCCAGATTCACTGGAGTGAATCCAGATTCACTGGAGTGAATCCAGATTCACTGGAGTGAATCCAGATTCACTGGAGTGAATCCAGATTCACTGGAGTGAATCCAGATTCACTGGAGTGAATCCAGATTCACTGGAGTGAATCCAGATTCACTGGAGTGAATCCAGATTCACTGGAGTGAATCCAGATTCACTGGAGTGAATCCAGATTCACTGGAGTGAATCCAGATTCACTGGAGTGAATCCAGATTCACTGGAGTGAATCCAGATTCACTGGAGTGAATCCAGATTCACTGGAGTGAATCCAGATTCACTGGAGTGAATCCAGATTCACTGGAGTGAATCCAGATTCACTGGAGTGAATCCAGATTCACTGGAGTGAATCCAGATTCACTGGAGTGAATCCAGATTCACTGGAGTGAATCCAGATTCACTGGAGTGAATCCAGATTCACTGGAGTGAATCCAGATTCACTGGAGTGAATCCAGATTCACTGGAGTGAATCCAGATTCACTGGAGTGAATCCAGATTCACTGGAGTGAATCCAGATTCACTGGAGTGAATCCAGATTCACTGGAGTGAATCCAGATTCACTGGAGTGAATCCAGATTCACTGGAGTGAATCCAGATTCACTGGAGTGAATCCAGATTCACTGGAGTGAATCCAGATTCACTGGAGTGAATCCAGATTCACTGGAGTGAATCCAGATTCACTGGAGTGAATCCAGATTCACTGGAGTGAATCCAGATTCACTGGAGTGAATCCAGATTCACTGGAGTGAATCCAGATTCACTGGAGTGAATCCAGATTCACTGGAGTGAATCCAGATTCACTGGAGTGAATCCAGATTCACTGGAGTGAATCCAGATTCACTGGAGTGAATCCAGATTCACTGGAGTGAATCCAGATTCACTGGAGTGAATCCAGATTCACTGGAGTGAATCCAGATTCACTGGAGTGAATCCAGATTCACTGGAGTGAATCCAGATTCACTGGAGTGAATCCAGATTCACTGGAGTGAATCCAGATTCACTGGAGTGAATCCAGATTCACTGGAGTGAATCCAGATTCACTGGAGTGAATCCAGATTCACTGGAGTGAATCCAGATTCACTGGAGTGAATCCAGATTCACTGGAGTGAATCCAGATTCACTGGAGTGAATCCAGATTCACTGGAGTGAATCCAGATTCACTGGAGTGAATCCAGATTCACTGGAGTGAATCCAGATTCACTGGAGTGAATCCAGATTCACTGGAGTGAATCCAGATTCACTGGAGTGAATCCAGATTCACTGGAGTGAATCCAGATTCACTGGAGTGAATCCAGATTCACTGGAGTGAATCCAGATTCACTGGAGTGAATCCAGATTCACTGGAGTGAATCCAGATTCACTGGAGTGAATCCAGATTCACTGGAGTGAATCCAGATTCACTGGAGTGAATCCAGATTCACTGGAGTGAATCCAGATTCACTGGAGTGAATCCAGATTCACTGGAGTGAATCCAGATTCACTGGAGTGAATCCAGATTCACTGGAGTGAATCCAGATTCACTGGAGTGAATCCAGATTCACTGGAGTGAATCCAGATTCACTGGAGTGAATCCAGATTCACTGGAGTGAATCCAGATTCACTGGAGTGAATCCAGATTCACTGGAGTGAATCCAGATTCACTGGAGTGAATCCAGATTCACTGGAGTGAATCCAGATTCACTGGAGTGAATCCAGATTCACTGGAGTGAATCCAGATTCACTGGAGTGAATCCAGATTCACTGGAGTGAATCCAGATTCACTGGAGTGAATCCAGATTCACTGGAGTGAATCCAGATTCACTGGAGTGAATCCAGATTCACTGGAGTGAATCCAGATTCACTGGAGTGAATCCAGATTCACTGGAGTGAATCCAGATTCACTGGAGTGAATCCAGATTCACTGGAGTGAATCCAGATTCACTGGAGTGAATCCAGATTCACTGGAGTGAATCCAGATTCACTGGAGTGAATCCAGATTCACTGGAGTGAATCCAGATTCACTGGAGTGAATCCAGATTCACTGGAGTGAATCCAGATTCACTGGAGTGAATCCAGATTCACTGGAGTGAATCCAGATTCACTGGAGTGAATCCAGATTCACTGGAGTGAATCCAGATTCACTGGAGTGAATCCAGATTCACTGGAGTGAATCCAGATTCACTGGAGTGAATCCAGATTCACTGGAGTGAATCCAGATTCACTGGAGTGAATCCAGATTCACTGGAGTGAATCCAGATTCACTGGAGTGAATCCAGATTCACTGGAGTGAATCCAGATTCACTGGAGTGAATCCAGATTCACTGGAGTGAATCCAGATTCACTGGAGTGAATCCAGATTCACTGGAGTGAATCCAGATTCACTGGAGTGAATCCAGATTCACTGGAGTGAATCCAGATTCACTGGAGTGAATCCAGATTCACTGGAGTGAATCCAGATTCACTGGAGTGAATCCAGATTCACTGGAGTGAATCCAGATTCACTGGAGTGAATCCAGATTCACTGGAGTGAATCCAGATTCACTGGAGTGAATCCAGATTCACTGGAGTGAATCCAGATTCACTGGAGTGAATCCAGATTCACTGGAGTGAATCCAGATTCACTGGAGTGAATCCAGATTCACTGGAGTGAATCCAGATTCACTGGAGTGAATCCAGATTCACTGGAGTGAATCCAGATTCACTGGAGTGAATCCAGATTCACTGGAGTGAATCCAGATTCACTGGAGTGAATCCAGATTCACTGGAGTGAATCCAGATTCACTGGAGTGAATCCAGATTCACTGGAGTGAATCCAGATTCACTGGAGTGAATCCAGATTCACTGGAGTGAATCCAGATTCACTGGAGTGAATCCAGATTCACTGGAGTGAATCCAGATTCACTGGAGTGAATCCAGATTCACTGGAGTGAATCCAGATTCACTGGAGTGAATCCAGATTCACTGGAGTGAATCCAGATTCACTGGAGTGAATCCAGATTCACTGGAGTGAATCCAGATTCACTGGAGTGAATCCAGATTCACTGGAGTGAATCCAGATTCACTGGAGTGAATCCAGATTCACTGGAGTGAATCCAGATTCACTGGAGTGAATCCAGATTCACTGGAGTGAATCCAGATTCACTGGAGTGAATCCAGATTCACTGGAGTGAATCCAGATTCACTGGAGTGAATCCAGATTCACTGGAGTGAATCCAGATTCACTGGAGTGAATCCAGATTCACTGGAGTGAATCCAGATTCACTGGAGTGAATCCAGATTCACTGGAGTGAATCCAGATTCACTGGAGTGAATCCAGATTCACTGGAGTGAATCCAGATTCACTGGAGTGAATCCAGATTCACTGGAGTGAATCCAGATTCACTGGAGTGAATCCAGATTCACTGGAGTGAATCCAGATTCACTGGAGTGAATCCAGATTCACTGGAGTGAATCCAGATTCACTGGAGTGAATCCAGATTCACTGGAGTGAATCCAGATTCACTGGAGATAATCCAGATTCAATGGAGTGAATCCAGATTCACTGGAGTGAATCCAGATTCACTGGAGTGAATCCAGATTCACTGGAGTGAATCCAGATTCACTCCAGCGAAAGCTTGGATGGTTAGGATGGTTTTTAATGAATTGTTGAAGAAATAAATGCATGTGCTGTAATTTCGAAGAAATAAACGCATGAGTGAATCTAGATTCACTGCAGTGAATCCAGATTCAGTTATGTGAGGTGTTTGCTTTTTACCATAAAAATCGTAACTTTTTGCTGTAAAATGTGAAATCTTATCATGGTTTAAAATTTTATAGCTTGTTTTTTACCATAAGTTTCTTATTCTTTTTGTTTTTTATTTTTACAGATTTGCTATTGTTTGATAACGAGTTTTAGTCCACTGAATCATCCAGATTACTGGAGTGAATCCAGATTCACTGGAGTGAATCCAGATTCACTCCAGCGAAAGCTTGGATGGTTAGGATGATTTTTAATGAATTGTTGTTGTGTTCTTCATGCGAAGATGGAAGATCAAAGCTTGATAGAAGATGGAAGTGAGTTACAGAGAGCAGGAAGTGAGTTAGAGAGAGAAATGGGGAAATGGAGAACTCAACAGAGAAGCATTAATGTTGCCAGCCACCATTAATGTAGTGAATTGTTCCACGTGTTGTATTTTTGGTTTCCAATGTTATCAGCCACCATTAATATAGTGAATTGTTCTAATTTTACCCTTTTCACATTAATGATGTGTATTAAATTTGTCTATATTTACAATT
>NC_033800.1:7229787-7252076 GCF_001876935.1 Asparagus officinalis | reverse complement strand
GACCTATGTCGGAGGAAAATCCAACCAACGCCGACGATGCCGCGGCCAAGGCCTTGAAACAGGCCAAGATCAAAACGCACATCACAAGTGTGCATTCAAACAAAGAACGACCCTCAGGGGTCTGTTTCAACATCAAAACGCACACCACAAGTGTGCGTTCAATCAGGACAAGATCCACAAGGATCTAGTCCATCAGTCAAACACAGGCCTCAGCCTCGTGTTTATAAACCTAAACGCGACTCTCGTGTTTCTTCTCAAGAACATGACACGGTCCGTCAGGTTCAAAAGGGACAACATGGATTTGAGATTCATGTTCAACCCATCCAAGGGCAGGGGGTTCCATCCCCACCTTCACAAGATCTTCCCCAGGTCTCCGACTTGCGAGAATTACTGTCAAGAGGAAGGCCAACACAGCAAGTGGCTCATTCATGCCAATGTGAGCGGCTCATATCTGCTGTCCTCGCCGAATGCAGCTGTTGCTCACCGACGCCCAGACAATCGGTGTTTAATAGGTTGACGAATGTTGCTAGACCTCCCAAACGACAACGTCACCAGAAGAAGACCTCTGAAATCGAATATCCTGAGGTCACCATCAACATGGTCGGCAGAGGCAAATCCTCACATCCTGATTCTGATGAGTCACAAAGAAGTAATTCCCCAACTGTTAGGGAAATTTGTGATCAGTTCGAAGGAGTATATAAGCATACTCGGACCCGGACAGGAGCTATTCGCCCGGTTGACTATCAAAAGTTGGCCAAAGAGATTACAACAAGTGATGAGCATTCGGCAATAGCCGAATCTCAATCTTCGAGCTCGGTCGGGCCACAAGAGGTATCTGCTTACATGGCGGGAAATCCTGAGGACATAGCCAAAAGAGTGGACGAACATCACGTCATGCTTCAGGCGCAACAAGAGACACTTCTCCAATTGAAAGACATGATGGCCCAACTTATTGCTGAAAAAGGCCACAAACCTGAATCTTCCCGGAGGACAACCTCCAAAGGAAAACAGAAAGCGACCGAACATTCGGATCGTGAGACTCTCAACCTGGGATCCTCTTCTGAAGGTGAGAAGGAGGTGGAAAAGGAATTACATCCTCAGTCCACTAAAATGGATGAACTGGAAGCTCGCCTCAATGCAATCGCCAACAGAAGTGAGCTCCGTGAAGAAGGAGTGGTGAGGCCTTATCCTGCTAGGAGTGGCATTTGAATGGTTTATGAAACTGCCTGCTGGATCTATTCAGAAATGGGTAGATTTAGAAAGGCTTTTCCTGGCCAGGTTCTTCGAGGACGATACAGAAGTTTCGGTCCCGACTCTTCTCGCTACCAAACAGAGGAAAGGCGAATCAATCAAGGCCTACGTGGAGAGATTCCGCAGCATGGCATTGCGATGCCCCTCAGGTATGACTCAGTCAACCCTGGTTGAAACTTGCAGGCACAACCTGCAGACTCAGCTCCTTGCCCAGATGGGGGTAGCAGAGTGTCGCTCCTGGAGACAACTTGTTTCGCAAGGAGAACAAGCTGAAGAGATCGTAGCTCGGGTGAAAGCCGAGGAAGCTGCACAGCCCAAGCCGCAACAGCAACAGCAACAGCAACGCAACCAGAACAACGCTCAGCGGTCTAAGGGAAAAGAAACCCTAGCAGCCGACTACTCTCGAGTACCACCGCCCACGAATCAAGGCAAAGCTCCCAATAAGCAAAAAGTGCCCAAACAGTATTCCTTCAAGGAGGAGCATGTGGACACCTTGTTCCAGCTACTGCGGAAGAACAACAAGTTACAGCTTCCTGAAATTAGGAAGCCAGAGGAGGCAGGGAAGGTAGATGACCCTAATTACTGCCGCTATCACAGGTTTCTGGGGCCTCCTACCAGAAGATGTTACATCTTTAAGGACATCCTTCAGAATTTGGTGGACGCCAAAGTGCTTACTCTGAAACCTGAGCAGAAGACTGTATCTACCAACATGATAGCAGTCCAGTTCGGTGACTTCCCTCCAGTGACGATCGCGGATGGCGTTGTCCCCATCCACAAGGGAGAAATGCGCCTGAAGAATACTGACTTGCACAGTCAGAAAGATAAGGGGTTGATACCCCTCACCACTTCGAAAGGAGAAATTATGTGGGTACACCCGGATCTAGTGGGAGACCAACAGTGGAAGAATACTTCGTCCAAGAAGAAAGGAGGCAAGGCTAAGTCTTCCAACATGATTAGCCCCTCCATTACTGAGAATGATGATCACCTCAAGACCCTCACGGATTCGGAGGAAGAGAGGATTGCCCTGGCTGCATACCCAGGAGACAACCCTGGAACGCGATCTGGAAAGACTTACTTGAAAGACTACGGCCAGAATGTTCAAGAAATTGAAGAACAGCCCCAAGACGCTGGGGGTTCTGTCCCGAAGAAGCTGGCTGATAAGGGGAAGCAAAAAGAACTCCGGTTCAACAAGAATCTCCACCAGGAACCCGGAGAGTCGAGCACTCCCTTCCAATTCAATGTCATGGCACAGTTGGCCAACATACCGGCCAGAATTACACTATATGAGCTCTTAAGGTTGTCCAAAACCACCAAGGAAGCTCTCATTGAGGCATTGAAGAATACGGAAAGCTTCATCACCCAAGTCACTCCAATTCCCGAAGCTTCTGAAGATCAAACTTGTCGACAATGTCTGCAAGCATCGAGAAGTTTACCCTGCATATCATTTACTCAAGAAGACATGCAGGTCAAACACCAAAACGACAGACCGTTGTACTACACAGGGTATATTGGATCTTCCGAAATCAGTCGTGTCCAAGTTGACCCGGGCTCAGCGCTCAGCATCATGCCCTACAGGGTCATGCAGGTCTTAGGGATCCCTATGCACCGACTGCACACCACCCAGACTACTATTTTCGGGTTCAATGCAAACAGCACCCGACCCTTGGGAAAGATCAAGCTTAGATGTCAGATCGGAGATCTCAAGTCTGAGGTCGCATGCTACATCATAGATGCGGACACGTCCTACAATCTGTTGTTAGGACGACCATGGATACATGCAAACCGCATTGTCCCGTCTACCCTACATCAGGTCATGAAATATGCCAATGATGAAGGAGAAGTTCGAACCCTAATTCCGGAAAAGTATCCTTTCCGAGGGGTGGAAAACTTTCACACCGACACCTGGAATCTCAGGAGAAAGAAGATATTGACAGTGGCAACGAAGCTGACATTGAACCAGATCCTGAAGAAGATTGTCCCTGGGAATTGAACTTAGATGTAATGGGTCAGGATGAGAGTAGTAATAATGTACCGAGCGAGGGTGAATGGTGCATTAATGAAGAATTTCTTTTAGCGTACTTGCCTGATGTGTTCTCTAGAAATAAACCAGTAGAAAATGAGTCTAATGCAGGTACCGACCCATGGCACACACTGTGCACGGAGGCATCACTTAGTTGCCTATCAAGTCATTCTTTGCTTCAGATGAAGAAGCAGAAGACGCACAGAAGGCTTTCTTCAAAGTCCCATCCAAAAGGAAAGGGCAGAAGCCGATCTGTTTTGGTAAAGTCAAACCCGAACAACTCAAACGAGGAAGTTCAGAGGAAGATGACGGAGTTCCCCAATTTCATTACCACGAACCCAATTCTATAGACTTAATGAAACGAATGTGGTATAATTTTAATGAAAAACAGGGTCTGAACTTCGGGAAGGGCAGGCGAACCCCAGTCCAAATGTCTCTAGCCCCTGAAGGAAAACCTCAAGATTACTACAATAAAACCGGAAGAGGTTTAGGTTATGTCACAACTCCCTCTACCTCAGAATATGAAATCAGTAATTATCTGCGTCAAGATCACTCGTCCGGAACCTCTTCCTGGGAATCCGACGTCAGTGTCGGACCTTTCTTTAAAAGTTTGACTGTGAACATGGTTTCAACTAGTCACCCCGATGAAGATGCATGGGGTGATGAAGAATTAATTGAGTCGACCAACGATCCTTGAATCAAACGTCTTAATATTCTGTGGGATATGCGTTTCGAACAACGCGAACCACCCACTGAAGATAAGGTGATCCAGGTCAACATGGGAGATGAGTCTGACCCCAAGCCTATCTTTATAGTTGAAGACCTATCATCATCCGAGAAAGAGGACCTTATATCTCTCATCCGAGAGTATATAGATGTATTCACCTGGAATTATGAAGATATACCTGGCCTTGACCCGAAGGTGGCCATGCACCGTTTCAACATCGATTCGGATGTAAAACCCGTTAAACAACAACAACGCAGGTTTCGTCCAGAGATCATGGAATCAATTGAGTCAGAAGTTAAAAAGCTTATAGACTCAGGTTTTGTTAGGGAAGAACAACACCCTGACTGGGTGGTAAGGTCCGGATATGCATCGATTTCCGCGATCTCAATGCCGCCTGTCCGAAAGACGAATTCCCACTCCCCATCACGGATGTTATGATTGACAACACCTGCGGGTATGAAAGGATGTCTTTCATGGACGGATTCTCCAGGTATAATCAGATCAAGATGCACCCGGACGACGAAAAACATACTTCTTTTAGAACACCACTGGGGGTGTATTGCTACACAGTGATGCCCTTCGGCTTGAAAAATGCAGGTGCAACTTATCAACGTGCAATGAACACAATCTTTCACGAACACCTACGAAAGAAGATCGAGTGCTACGTTGATGACATAGCAGTAAAGAGCCAATGTAAAGACGATCATCTTACGGATCTGAAGACAATGTTCGAAATCATGCGAGCACATCAGCTGAAGATGAACCCGACAAAATCGTTCCTCGGAGTTTCAAGTGGAAAATTCCTGGGATTTATCGTTACTTCCAAGGGAATCTCTCTTGACCCAGAAAAAGTGCGTGCCATCCAAGACATGCCACCTCCGAAGAATCTCAAAGAGCTCAGAGGTTTGCAAGGTAGACTGGCCTACATTCGAAGATTCATATCAAATCTTTCAGGGCGCTGCCAACCTTTCTCTAAGCTCATGAAGAAAGGAATATCCTTTGTTTGGGATGCAGAGTGTCAAAGAGCATTCGAGGAGATTAAGAGATATCTAACTCAACCACCAGTTCTTGTGGCCCCAATATCAGGAAAACCATTCCTGTTATATGTGAGGGCCATGGATCATTCTCTTGGTGCTTTGTTGGCCCAAAACAATGATCAAGGTCAAGAGCAAGTCATATATTACCTGAGCAGGACTATGATGGGAGCTGAACACCGGTACAATCCGGTCGAAAAAGAATGTCTCGCCTTGGTATTCGCAATCCAAAAGATGCGACATTACCTAGTTGGACAGACCATTCAGGTCATCTCTAAGGTAAATCCTTTGAGAGTTCTGATGACAAAACCATCATCTCTAAATTGCCGGCTTGCAAAATGGGCCATTCTCTTGTCGCAATACGACATGCAGTTCATGCCTCAAAAGGCGGTCAAGGGCCAAGCACTGGCAGACTTCTTAGCCGATCATCCAGTATCGGGAACGTCTAAATTGTATGAGGAATTACCTGACGAGGTTGCTGAAGCTTGCGCTACCCAAGAAGCTACGCAAGTGTGGAAGTTATTCTTCGACGGTGCATCCAGAGCAAATCCTCATGGAGCAATCACTGCGGGAGTAGGAGTAGTGTTAATCTCTCCGAACGGCCACGTAATCCCCAGGGGATTCTCTTTAATCGAACCTTGCACCGATAACGTAGCCGAGTATAATGCTCTGCTATTAGGAATGCAATGTGCTGAAGAACTTAATATTCAGCACCTCATTAGGAATGCAATGTGCTGAAGAACTTAATATTCAGCACCTCGAGGCTTACGGTGACTCTCAGCTCATTGTTAACCAAGTCCGGGGAGAATATGAAGTACGTCATGAGGATTTGATCCCGTATTACTTCGCAGTGCTAGAGCAGGCTCAAAAATTCGAAGGCTTCTTTATCGAATACGTGCCAAGAGCTCAGAATGCATATGCCGATGCTTTAGCCTCTTTGGCAACTTCCCTAGCCTTGCCACCAGAGGTCGAAACAACGATTCCGGTCATGGGACGTAAGCTATACTTTTCCAAGATTCCTACAGAGGAAAACTCAGACGAGACGACGTCAGGAGAAGTCTGTACGGCATTTATGGAATTAGAATCTAGAGATTGGCGATTCCCGTACATCGACTATGCCCTATATGGAATTCTACCTGAGGACGCTAAGGAAGCGGCTGCAATCAAACGAAAAGCCCTCCGATTCTATTACGATGCAGTCTCTCAAGTCTTGTATCGTAAATCACATGATGGAGTCTTACTTCGATGCCTTTCTCGGAAGGAAGCGAAAGAAGCCCTCAAGGAAGCTCACGGCGGAATGTGCGGAGCTCATCAACCTGGAGCTAAATTAGGAGATCGTCTCCAACGAATCGACTACTATTGGCCGAAGATGTTTTCAGACGCGGTTGACTACGCTAAACGTTGTCACGCATGCCAAATTCATGGGGACTTCATCCATCAGGCGCCGAGAAACTTACACCCTACATCAGCGACCTGGCCATTCAAAATGTGGGGCATGGATATCGTAGGACCGATTTCCCCTCCGACGTCCAAAGGACACCGGTTCATTCTAGCCGTGACCGATTATTTCTCCAAGTGGGCGGAAGCAATCCCGTTGAAAGAAGTCAAGACTTCAAACGTGATCAAGTTTATCAAACATCACGTCGTCTACCGTTTTGGAGTCCCGAGGCGAATAGTTCACGACAACGGGACGCAATTCGTCAGCTTTGGGTTTCAGAGATTTTGTGACAAATTCAGAATCCAAAGTGTTGCATCTACGGCTTATTATCCGCCAGCAAATGGTCTTGTAGAAGCCTTCAATAAAACCATAGTGAAGCTTCTCAAAAAGTTTGTTTCCAAGAGCCGGCGCGATTGGGACGAAAGACTTGGTGAATGTCTATGGGCTTACCGCACAACGGTGAGGACCCCTACAAGGGCTACCCCATTCTCTTTGGTATACGGCTGCGAGGCTGTACTGCCATTGGAAATCCAGATCCCTTCTCTGAGAGTTGCTATTACAACGGGACTAACAGAAGAAGAAAAGCATCAACGACGTCTACAAGAACTTGAAGGACTTCAAGCGCAGCAACAGATTGAGCTGTATCAAGCCCGTATTTCCAAGGCCTACAACAAAAAGGTTAAGGAACGAATTTTCAAGAAAGGCGATCTAGTTTTGGCCAACAGACGACCCATGGTGATGACACACAAAACCAAAGGGAAGTTCAATCCTAAATAGGAGGGGCCCTTCGTAATAGAATCAGTCTATTCGAATGGAGCTTATCGTCTCATCAATCAAAAAGGAGATAGGCTCATGATGCCAATCAATGGGAAGTTCCTTAAGAGGTACTTCCCGTAAATCATGTAGCCCCCTAAACCCCAGCTAAATCAGGCTGAGGGTTGCCCATTTATAGTGTACTTCTGTCTTGTATTTCGTCATGTTAACATTAAACCTCTGACGATTGAAATTTTCTAGAATTATTCTAATAAAGAGAATTTCGATTTCATGCCAGGTTAACACTATACTTTTGGCATTTGCTTTTCATTGTCCTGAACCAGATTTCAATAAAAGAGATGATGAAAGCCAAAATAATATCATTTTCATTCAATGTCACTAAATGTGAATACAAAATGAAGACAATCGAAATGAAAATGATACAAAATTATTCCCTAGCTAAAAAGCGATTCAAGTCCTAAACATCGGGGCTCATCAGTCTAAAAGACTTGAGTTTAGCTTTCAGCGCCAATATTTTCTCCTCACGAGCCTTTTTGACTTCCTCTGTTATCTTGCTCTTGAGCTCCTCTTCATTTGGCGCTGCTTCTGCAATCTCCCGCCTAACTTTGTCAGCAGCAACAAGCTCATCACAATAGCCAATTAACCCTTTTATAACTTCCATGTCGCCCGCTAAGCGAGCAGTTATCTGAGATTGCTCCATACCAGTACGGGTAAGCTCAATCGCAGTATCCCGAATACCTGCAGCAAAAGTGCCCAAGTCCACTTGCACTTGAAGATGTTCCCCGCGCAGACGAGCAATACGAGAATCTGCTTCGTTCAGACTCTTCTGAAGAGCTTCTTGCTGCTGTACCTTCAAGGCTCTGGCCTGAGAAAGAGCCTGATCCACTTCTGGTTCGATGGCATCGCGTTGTAGCGTTGAAAGGAATTCCAGTTCATATTCCAGAACAATAATGCTCTCACGACAATGTTCAGTCCATAATGTATCCCCCTGGTCCCTAATCTTGGCAAGACACTCCAGCAGATGGGGTTCAAAGACTTTGAAACTCACGTCCCCGAGACTAACGACATCAATGGTCATCTGCATCCAGTACTCTAATTGCTCGATGAGTTTCCTCAAATTCTCCGAGCTTGGGGGTGGAGCAGTCGGCGGATAAGTAAAGCAATTCTCATAATCAGTACGAGTGGGAGTGTGCGCAGCTTCAGATGATAGCTTTTCGGGTACATCTGGCGCTGAACCGGGGACGGTCAATCCCTGCTCACCTGTTGGTATTTTAGGATTAGGAGGAGCAGCTGGAGGCATAGTATCCCCGCTGTTTTCGGGAGACGAAGCAAGTGCAGACTTCATAGCGTCCCCCATCAACTTAGCTTTCTTGGAATTCTTAGCTGCAACGGGTTTTCGTTTGCGAATTCTTTTATCGTATTCGCCTACCTCCTCAGCAGTGAGAGCCCGCTTCCCTGATGATCTCAAGGAGCGAGGCTCGGAAGGGGGTGCTCTTTCGAGAACCTCTCTAGTGTCCTCTTCTTCAGAAGGCTTAGCAGCGGGTAATTCCTCTGGGATCTCCTCAATTCCGACCGCCTCACGTTCGCAGGACAGATAATCCTCTATCCCTGGTAATCGAGTCCTGTCAGAACCACTTCTTGATTTATAAAGCTCTCGGGTTTCGTTTATACATGAAGTATAAATATCATATTCTGGGATCAGAGAAACTTTATCAAACCAGCTGCGGAAATCTGCTATGGCGGAACAATTAGATGGCAAATTAGGCAGAGTAAACTGCGCATGAGTTCCTCGGGCAATAAAGAAACGCCAAGCACGAGCTCCTTCATACAGATTCCCGATGTGAGCTAATTGTGGATTAGGGTTACCAACGTAAAGCTGGTCATACCCGAACTGTCGAGCAAAACGTGAAGGGACGTAAGGCTCAATTATGCATCTTTCACCTATCCTAAAGACCAGGTAGCCCACCCTGATAGCAAGAAGCCATTGGAAAGTCCCTGTGTTTAAAAGCGAGGACCCTTCAAAAACCACGTCGCCAAACTTCAGGCCTTCTTCTTCTGCCCCATCAAAGCAAGGGCGGCAGCAAAAGAGATCATAATTGGCTTCCGAAGACAAAAGTTGTCTAGCCCAGACTATGTATGTAGTCGTCCATGTGGCTGGCTCAAGCCGTTGCATAAAAGGGATAGAGGTCTCATTATCATGTATAATCCCCCGCATCAAAGAGGGACAGTGCAGCACAAACCAAGCCACTAAGTAAGTGTAGGGCATTGGTGTGCGGGGTTGAGAAGTCTTCCAAACTTTCCTCCCAGCAACAATCATCTCCTGGACGTCGAGGAGTTCAGAAACCAAATCCCGTAAGCCCCTCTGCAGACAACCTGTCATTGCCTGGATAGACAACCTCAATCAAGATTGACTCAGCTGGTTTCGTCGGCACGACGCATCGTTTCAACCATAGCATCAAGAAACCAGCAAGGAGGGCCGTGTCGGAGATAGGAACTGCGGCTTGATAATGAAAACTTTTGAATTCACTGTCAGCCTCAAATCCATCTTCCAAGCATGTGTTCCTATAAATGGCGTTAGGAGTTTTGATGCGAGCTTTGATACTCCTAGCAGAGCTTACAGCAAGACGGGTCACCTTCAAATCCTTCTGACCCAAGTTCTGGAATAAGTAATCCGCCCAAGCAGTATGCATGAGGCCACCCCCACGCATCCCGGTGACCTGAGCGCGGATGTGGAAATGACACAGCAACTCCCAAAAAGTACTGTATATCTCTGGATGAGCAGTCTTCAGGAGGGAGAGTTCCTTGGTAGTGGGAATAAATTCTTCATAAGGCGTTTGCCCGAAGGATAATCCCGATATTGCATGCATCTCATGGAGAGCAAACCCCAACTCCCCAACAGGAGTGAAAAAGGTGCAGCTATCCGGATTATACCGCTCCAGCATAGCGAAGAAGCAGGGATAACTCTGAGTGATCCCACATCTAGTAGCCTGTACTGGTATAGTAAGGCCAGATTGAGCAAGAGGTTCTTTGAGTTCCTCAAGAACAAAATCTACCAGGAGAACGGAAGGCTTGTGTAGGAAATTCGCCTTGAGCAGCAATAAATCGGCGTATGAAAATGTTCGCTGGAAGAAGTGTCTCTTGAGCAGGGTCCTTTTTCTCAAATCTGCCGGGTCGCAGACCCTTGAGTTGTCCACCAATCTGAACACGAGATGATCGACCAGAGCCAAACGAGACGTTCTCTTTCTCCTTGACGAGGTCGAAGGCCAAGCCTCTGCGACCGCCAACACTCAGGAAGTAGGAAAGCGGGTACATTCTCTTCATGCTGGGAAGGAAGAGTAAACGATCATCAACTCTTCGTAGCATCCGGGAGTCTTCTACATACCCGACTTCTCCATCGGCAGATATATGGTCACCGAATAAAAATGAGGGTTTGACAAATTGATCCAAACCCGCAGGAGTTTCTAGATCCAGATCGGTGATCAAATCCCTAAGGGTGGAACACTCGGCAAATCTAATTAAATGTGTCCGTTCCAAGCTCGGGAAGGTGCATAAAGGGATTTCTCTGCGAAGACCAAAAGCTCTCCCCACTTCGGGATCATCAGTGTAGTTGAAATGCTGCTCCGGCTGAAGTGGCACATTGGGAAAAAACACTATAAAATCAGAAGCAATAGTTAGTAGCAGAAAGAGGTTGCTAACAAGAAATGAACACGAAGAGTAAATTCTGCGTGGTAAGCTTTAATACAAGAGCCAACCCTTGTATTAATACTTGAACGCAGAGATCAAATCCTGCGTTGCAACACTTGAACGCAGAGATCAAATCCTGCGTTACAACACTTGAACGCAGAATTCTAATCCTGCGTTTCCAATTTTTAACACAGAGCCCTAAACTCTGCGTTCCCAATTTTAACATAGAGAATTAACTCTATGTTTCCTAAACGCAGTCTTAAGTCTGCGTTTCCAATTTTTAACACAGAGTCCTAGGACTCTGCGTTCCCTATTGTTAACATAGAGAATTAACTCTATGTTTCTTAAACGCAGTCTTAAGTCTGCGTTTCCAATTTTTTTTTAAACACAGAGTCTTAACTCTGTGTTCCCAATCTCAACACAGGGATTTGGCCCCATGTTTCCTAAACGTAGAGTTTCAAGGCTGCGTTTCCAATTTATAACACAGAGCCGTGACTCTGCGTTTCTGATAGAGAACGAGTCATCTTCCTCGTTGAAGAGAACCCATCGTAACACAGAGCCGTGACTCTGCGTTTCTGATAGAGAACGAGTCATCTTCCTCGTTGAAGAGAACCCATCTAGGGTTTCCAGAAAACTCATCTTCCTCGTTGAAGAGAACCCATCTAGGGTTTCCAGAAAACTTGTTGAAACAAGTTGCCATGGCCACTGCTTACCACAGCATCGAGGCCCATGTGATAGCGACATCAACGTTGAAGCACTTGTCAGAACGGTAACATCGCCGGTGCTCTCGGTCGGCGACGCCTCCACAGCCGCCTTGCCAGCCTTCTTGGAACCCGCACTCATCCTCCTGGGCGCCATGCGGATGGTTAGTCGTAGAAGATGGACTTCGTCGGAGAATCAACCGAAATTAAAACGAGAAATTTCGTTCTTGGAACTAAGCAAGGCAAAAGAGTTGAATGACTCTTGATGTGACCTTACAGGTTTATTTATAACAGCCGTCGGGCTGTTAAATCAGTTCGGGACTCTAAGAAAGAATCCCAACTGAATCTGAAACGTGATTTTCCACGTTAATAGATAAGGTCGGTTAGACTTTAACGCAGAGTTACCTCTGCGTTCAAATTTTTTAAAACGCCAGGTCTAGACCTGCGTTGTAATGGTTCTCAACTTCACGTTTCGAACCTCCAACGCAGAGGTCGCCTTGTGCGTTGTGATTATCCTAAACAAAGGATCCACCTTTGTATTTTCAAACGTGACACTTATTTCGTAAGTTCATGAATTCCTTTAACATGGCATTGATAAACTTCTGCATTTCCTCAGCAGAGTTTAAATCCCCGTCAGGTTAATATTACACCTCAGACGGATGTCATATCCCACAGAGCTTGAGTTTTGTTTACATAGTTGTAATAATAATTCCTCTGTCAAAATCCACTTATTGATTCTCGTCAAAAGAACAATAAGTCTCCAAAATCATTCAAATCATGATCAATTTACTAACTCTCCCTAACAGAGTAGTAAGTGTTCAATTTATCGACTCTCCTTAATAGAGTGATAAAATTCTCAAAATCTTGTTCGAATCACAAGTATCACAATTCATCGCTCCGATGATAAAATACTTAGCAGTCCTCAGTCCTCAAAATTGCTTCCATAGCAATATTCTTCTTGTCACGTTAACACTACACCTCTGACAAAAATCCACTTATCGACTCTCTTCAATAGAGCGATAAGTCCTCAAAATTGCTTCCATAGCAATATTCTTCTTGTCACGTTAACACTACACCTCTGACAAAAATCCACTTATCGACTCTCTTCAATAGAGCGATAAGTCCTCAAAATTGCTTCCATAGCAATATTCTTCTTGTCACGTTAACACTACACCTCTGACAAAAATCCACTTATCGACTCTCTTCAACAGAGCGATAAGTCTTCAAAATTGCTTCTATAGCAATATTCTTCTTGTCACGTTAATACTACACCTCTGACAAAAATCCACTTATCGACTCTCTTCAACAGAGTGATAAGTCTTCAAAATTGCTTCTATAGCAATATTCTTCTTGTCACGTTAACACTACACCTCTGACAAAAATCCACTTATCGACTCTCTTCAATAGAGCGATAAGTCCTCAAAATTGCTTCTATAGCAATATTCTTCTTGTCACGTTAACACTACACCTCTGACAAAAATCCACTTATCGACTCTCTTCAACAGAGCGATAAGTCTTCAAAATTGCTTCTATAGCAATATTCTTCTTGTCACGTTAACATTACACCTCTGACAAAAAATCCACTTATCGACTCTCTTCAACAGAGCGATAAGTCTTCAAAATTGCTTCTATAGCAATATTCTTCTTGTCACGTTAACACTACACCTCTGACAAAAATCCACTTATCGACTCTCTTCAATAGAGCGATAAGTCCTCAAAATTGCTTCCATAGCAATATTCTTCTTGTCACGTTAACACTACACCTCTGACAAAAATCCACTTATCGACTCTCTTCAATAGAGCGATAAGTCCTCAAAATTGCTTCTATAGCAATACTCTTCTTGTCACGTTAACACTACACCTCTGACAAAAATCCACTTATCGACTCTCTTCAACAGAGCGATAAGTCCTCAAAATCGCTTCTATAGCGATATTCTTCTTGTCACGTTAACACTACACCTCTGACAAGAATCCACTTATTAACTCTCCCTAATAGAGTGATAAACCCTCAAATTACCCTGATTGCGATTGCTCACATGTCAGAGTAAAATCATACCACTTACAAAAATTAATCTATTGACTATTCCTAATAGATCGATAGATTCCCAAATCTCTGTTATGTTAACAGACCACCTCTAACAGTGCAAACCTGTTTGAACCAGTTAATTCTTATGCAAAGGAATAACTAGTGTTCATACCCCCCCAACAAGTTAAAATTTTTCCAGAATTATTTTAAATGATTGTAAGGGAAATTTTAAAAGAGTTGGACGTTTTCCATATAGTTGCATTGTTGCAAGTCAGAACACGACACATGCAATAAAAAGAAAACCAGAATCACTCTTTTTTATTATCATCAAAAATATTGAAGAGTGATACAAAAACCTTGTTCTTATCAGACAAAAAGAACACAACATGATTAAGCCTCAGTAAAAGTGAAATACACGAGCCGGGATTTAATAGCAGATAGCTTTTCTTCGTGAGCGGCCTGTACCATCACTTCGGCTTTCCTCCTAAGGGTCCTGCTTCTGGATAAGTTCAAGCTCCTGCACCACTGAACGGTAAGTGGCATAAGTCTTCACACTTTCTAGTGTGAGCTTTTTCAATATCTCTTCCTCCCGCGCAAGTTCAGCTTCGTGTCGAGCCAACTCCACCTGGAGACGATCAATTTCTACACGGGATGTCTGTATAGCAACTCCAGAAGCGTCCACAGCATGTTGCTTCTGCATGCATTGCCCCTGTAAGGATGCAATCTCAACCTCTCTGTCAGTGATGGCCTCTTGGAAGGTCTCGTATTGGCGAGCCGCTTCAGCTTTAAGATTATCAAAGACTGAAGCAGTCTGGGCAGCAAGATCAGCGTGATGCAATTCTTCTAAAGCCCTCAGATCTTTTTCCAACCGAGAGACGCCTTCGGAGCAATGCTGGAACAATCTATCGTCATCCAAATAGCGAATGCCATTCAAGGAATTCATGAGTATTGGTTTGAAAAAATCAAACGAAGCTCGTTTAGCACTGATCTCCTCAATTGCAATCTTCATCATATCTTCCAACGGTCGCAGCAGAACTTTTAGGATAGAAGGGATGGCCACTGGACTTAGAGATCTTATCGAAGATGTCGATGGGGAGCTTAAAAGCATAGACCCAGATGCAGGAGAAGTGGGTGATGACCGTGAGGAAGTTGGAGAAGCTATGGAGATATCCAATTGTGAGGGACTGGAAGGTAGAGCCATAAGTACCCCTGTTTGGGTTGAGCTTAGCACAATCTCTGTCCCCACAGGTTTAAGAGGAATCGTCAGCGAAAGAGGTTCCTCTGGTAAAGAGCTCGTTGTCACCGGCTTTGACTCGGAGGGAGGAACATCTGCTGCTTGCAGGTGGGGAGACGACGACGTGCCAGCATCCTCAGGAGTTGGAGAACCTACACAATAGAGCAGACAATATAAAAGAAAGAAACACCAGAGAAATTAAAGTGTGTAATTTCTACCAGTAGGGTAAAAAGGAAGATAACCAGACGCCTTGTCAGAAGGTGGTGGTGGTTGATCCGCCCAATTATAAAAGTCATCATCATCGCTTTCATCCTCATCAACATCCTCATGGTGAGACGAACTCCCATAGTCTAATGGTTCGTCGTCAGCAGCTGAAAGTTCAGGAGAGCTTGCGTGAGTATCCACTTGGGTTAGCCGGCCAGTCGTGGGACTAGGAATAATAGTCCCCGAATGTGGCAATAGTGCGGAGGAAGCGGGAGACTGACTCTCATTGAGATTAGCGAGCTCATCTGTCGCCAGTTCATTTGTAGGCAGTGCATCCCCTGCAGATGGAGACGTTGCAGGCGGTTCCCTTGAAGGCGAAGCAGCAGCACCAGGAGTCTGTTCGGGAAACGGTGAGATGTCGGGATCCATTGGAAGTTCATCCTCACCCTCTGCTTGATCCAAGGGATGGTGAGGGGAAAATTCTTCAGAAAATGCCGGTCCCCCAGAGTGAGGATCGGCATGCTCAGGACGACTTGTGACAGTTGATTCCTGCTCTTCCCCTCCACCAGCAGATTAAAAAGCACCCGCCATTAGCCTCTGAGCAGGAGGATCTACCAGCAGCTTTCTACGGGTACGTTTCTCGTAGTGAGCTTCTTCTACCTCAGAAAGAACCCTCTTTCCAGTTGCTTTGGCTCTTGAAGCTTCAGCAACCCTAGGGCTCGCTACTGGGGCATCATCTAGTCCCATCTCTTCTTCTCCTTCTTCAGCTGCATCCTCAAAATGTAAAAACTTGTCGATCCCCTTCAGACGAGATACACGACCACCCCCTTTTCGAGAAGAATACATCTTCCTAATTGCACGAAGGCCGGAAGTGTACAGTTTGTATTCTGGCATCGTAGAAGCTGTGTGATACCAAAAGGAGAGAATTAGGCGTTTTGTGGGGTAATCTGAAGGTAGCCCCAGTACAACCTGCGGAGGAGTAATACCAGGCTCGAGCTCCTTCGTATATGTTGCCCATAACCGAAAGTTGGCTCCTCGGATTCCCAACGTATAGTTGGTCATATCCGAATTGTCGAGCAAAACGATACGGTTGATAGGGCTCAATTATACATTTGTCATTTTGCCTGAAGAGGAGATAACCAGGTCTAATGTTTAGCAGCCAGTGGAAAACTCCCCCGTCCAAACGGGTAAAACCATTAGGACCAGCGGTATCTTGGAAGACTTGTCCATATCCTCCACCCTCAAAATCCGGGAAGCAGCGGAAGATGTCGTAGCTGAGGTCTCTCGACAGAATCTGACGGACCTTCACTACGTAAGTGCCTATCCAAGTAGCTTTTTCTAATCTCTGCACGAAAGGGATGAAGCCTCCATCCGTAGCAGAGGGAGCACTCATCAAATGTACACAATGTGAGGCGTACCAAGCCATTAGATAAGTATACGGCAATGGTACTCGAGGATTGGGAGTCACCAAGCTTTTCGCTCCTTCAGAGTCTATCTCTTTCACTTGGATAAACTCGAGGCACAGTTCCCTCAAACCGTGTTGTAAACAGCACGTCATAGCGGAAAGTAGATTTATGGGTCTCCCATGTGCTAAGAGGACAGCCGGATAAGCTACTTCAATCATCACAGCATCTATTGGTCTGGTAGGAACCACACACCGCTTCAGCCACAGCATGAGAAAACCCGCTAATAATGCCATATCAGAGATGGGAGTGGCTGCCTGGTGATGGAAGCTCTCGAATTCAGTCTGTGCTGGGAAGTCATCTTCTATTCCCTCGCTGACATAGTGAACGGTGGCGTCATTGATCAGAGCCTGGATGGTCTCAGGGGTGCTCGCCTCCCGACGAGACACAGCGGCATTCTTGTCAGACAAATTTTGGAAAAGATACTCGGCCCAGGATAGCTGTTTGATACCACGTCCGCGTGCCCCTGTCAGTTGGCCGCAGATTTGGAAATGACACATCACCTCCCATAGAGTGTCATATACCTCGGGGATGGTCTCCTTCAAGATCTTCAGCTCAGTTGACCCAGGGACAAACTCTTCATATGGTAAATCTCCAAAAGGAAGACCTGAGACATCGAACATTTCATGTAGGGCGAACCCTAATTCTCCTTCCGGTGTGAAAAACGTACAAGTCTCTGGATTGTACCGCTCCAGAATGGCGAAGAAGTTATATGGACTAAGAGTGATTCCATATTTAGTAGCCATAATAGGGCAAGCAAGCCCAGATTGAGATAATGGTCCCTTCAACTCTGCCAACACAAATTCTATCATTCGTGCCCACCAGCCTGTCTTGGTGGAATGTACCCATCCAGGAGCTCGGAATACTGCAGTCGGGAATTCTCCTTTGGCGGCCAGAAATCGTCGCATGAAAGTGTTAGCCGGGCTAGCTGTTTCTCCCAAAGGATATCCCCGTGAGAATAAGCAAGGTTCCAAGGCTGACACTTGTCGATTATAACCAGCGGTATTCACGCCCTTGTGAGTCAGAACCCCAACAGCTACCCCATCTTGCTCCCTCACCAAGTCCCAATTCATGTGATGGGGAACAGAAGCACATTGGTAGTAGGAGATGGGAAACATCCTGTGCATGTCAGGGAGGAAGAAGCGACGGTCTCCGATCTGCCTAAGCCACTTGTAGTGACCGCCGTGTACGATCTCCTTTGAGATAGTGACGCGATCCCCAAATAAGAAAGCTGGCTTGGCGAGTTTCTTGCGAGACCCCGTCTCAAACTTAGCGTCCGTAACTAAAACCCTGAGTACATCAGTATTTGGATCTGAGATTAAAGTGATACGATCTTTGTCGGTGTCCTGGAATATTGGGAGTTCTTAACGCAGATTGAATTGCATATTAGAGTCCACACCCCCCCCCATGCCCGAAGTGGTAACGAAGATTGAGAGGTTCGCGGGTGTAAGGCACTGCCAAAGAAAGAAATATTCAATCAGTCAAGTGAAGGGAGCTTTAGCTAAGTCCATAAGAAAGAAAATTATCAAACGCACAGTTCAAGTCTGGCGTTTAATTTTCATCAACGCAGAGATTAAATTCTACGTTAAGCTGTCGAACGCACAGTTCAGATCTGACGTTTAAAGTTCATTAACGCAAAGGTCGAACTCTGCGTTAAATTTTCGAACGCACAGTTCAGATCTGGCGTTTAAAGTACATTAACGCAAAGGTCGAACCCTGCGTTAAATTTTCGAACGCACAGTTCAGACCTGGCGTTAATTTTCATCAACGCAAAGGTTAAACTCTGCGTTAAGTTTTCGAACGCACAGTTCAAGCCTGGCGTTAAAAATTTCATAAACGCAAAGGTCAAGCCCTTGACGGCCAAATGTGGCCTGTGCGTCTGTGATGCTTGAGCTTCTGAACGCAGAGTTCAGCTCTGCGTTATAATCTGCCTGTGCGTCTGCATTGATGGAATTCTTAAACGCGGAATTTAACCCTGCGTTTCAGTTCAATAACGTAAGAAATTTATCTGTGCGTTCAGACTCGACCACACGAATTCCTCTATGTTTATAGCCAAGATATGGTTCCAAATAAATAGAGGGAGGCTAATGTCAACCATCAAGGCGACTAAAGTCAAGAAGAAACAAGTGACTCCACTGAAGAGTCCATTGGATGAGTACAATTAGATTACAATCAACTAAGTCTGACAATGTCTTCTAAATTTTGGGATCCAAAGTATTCCGAAAATTCGTCCCAATCAACCGCGAACTTTCGAAAACTTTGGAGGGGGTTCTGTAGGCTGTCTAAAAATCACAATAGATAGTCGATCCCTATCAAGCCCTGATAATGAAAGTTACAATCAGACGACTTTCTGATCTTTGCATAAAAACAATGTATATTAGCACCGAGTAAAAAAAGAAAAAGACAAGTACATGAAATGGTCACTGAATCGCGATTCAGTGTTGTGAATCGAGATTCACTACACTGAATCGCGATTCATTGCATTGAAAATATATTCAATTTTTATTGTTTCAATATCCATTATTAAGTTTTACCTCAAATATTTTTCCATGTCTCTTTTTGTCCTTTATGGAAAAAATCTTCACGCCATCTTCTTCTGATATACTGTTGATACTCATATCATAACAGGATGACATTATCTCACTCTGTACCTCATAAAACATTATTCGAGTGTACAACTCTGCTACATCCCTCTCCAATAACAATGGAGTGTCCATTCTTGGCATCGACTTCGTTCCTTCATAGTTTAATCTTGCGTTTGTATGCCTTTGCTTCTCCATAGCACTCTCGTATCGGAGATAAAATTCTGTCAATGTGTCAGATCTACGGTTGAATTTGTCAAAGAAACTGTTCTCACTCTCTGATATTGATGTAGTCCGCAATAAACCGGCCATTGGATCATCAGCATAATAGGCTGGAATCCATGACTCCCGAATGTTATACAGTTCACACAACCATTCATTACTTTCAAGCTTATATTCTTTCATAACATCTTTCCAACCGACTTCAAATGTTGCTGGATCTATATCTATACTCCAAATCAGTGCATTGATCTTCCTCTTGAAATCATCCATCTTCGAAATGCATTTTGCCAACTACAATATAAATATATAACGAAAGATTCAGTATTTGTCTAATGAGGATTCATTATATTTATATGTGGGATTCATTACCTTTTGGTTAAATTTCTTCATTATGTGCCACATGCACAAGCGGTGACGTGCTTCTGTAAAGACAGTTGGTATAGCTTGCTTCATGGCAGGGCACTGATCTGTAACAATACACTTTGGCTCGCGAATCATGCATTTCATGAATACCTCAAAAATCCAGACATAGTTATCAATGTCCTCTTTAGCTATCAATCCTGCTGCAAATACAACACACTTCTTATAATTGTCGAGACCAGTAAATGGAACAAACTTCATGTTGTACCTATTGTATCACATACAAAAAATATAAGATTCACTATGATATATAATTACAATATTGAAAATAGTAAGAGATTAACTATAAAATCTTACTTGTTTGTGGAATATGTAGAGTCAAATGATATCACATCTCCAAATACATCGTAATTTCTTCGACCAATAACATCTGCCCAAAAAATGCGAGTTAATCGACCACCTTCATCGACTGCATAATCATAGAAAAATCCATCACTCATCTCCTTCTTATCCGTGAACTTCTCGATGATCATTTGAGCATCTCGATCACCAATATAAAGCTTCACATCCCTACTCCAATTTTTAAACTCGGTACAGGTAGCACCAACATTAGAATAACTTCCACACAACTCTTTAGCAAAGTTATATGTTTTGTTAGGCCCCATGTTGGCTTTTGCTCCATCAAATACAAGTTTCTTATGTGCGAGTCCGAGAACTCTATTTGACTTCAAAAATTGTTTCCCACTACCGGAGACCAAAGAATGAGAATGCTCTTCAACAAATGAGAGAACATTATATCCTTTCAAACCATCAAACTTAAACACGACTTTAGCTTTGCAACCACATCTACTAGATACAGTTCTCCTTCTCTTTTTCAAAATGCTACTAGACTCATCAATATCAACATCCATCTTTGATTCATTGCTGCCAGCTCTACTGCAAACAATGTGTTTAAGAAGAACTGTACCGTCCTCATGTTTCTTCTCTGTATGCCGTCTGATCTCAAACCCACTTTTACGTCCATACTCTCGGTAAAACTCTATACCATCCTCTAGTGATCGGAAGCTTTGGTTTAGATAAGGTTTAAATTCGGCTTCAACCCGAGGTTTCCAATACATACCACCACCTGGTGATTCAAAAGGAATCGAGCTAACTTCGTCCATTCCATCTTCCAAAAAATCACTGTCCGATGCATTTATAACATGTGGTTCCTTAATTTGTTCATTGCTGCCTACAACTGAAAATAAAAGAACATAAATAATATGGCTATGTTCTTATATACTGAATCTGGATTCATCGCAATGAATCTGGATTCACTGGAGTGAATCTCGATTCACTAATTTGAGTACATATGGTTTATATGGTTAAATTCAATGCAGTGAATCTCAATTCACTAATTAAACCATATATGGTTTATGTATATTAACAGTGAATCTCGATTCACTAATTTGAGAATCGAGATTCTCTATGTTTGTGTGAATAAAAATCTCGATTCACTAAGTAGCTATTCACTTTAGTGAAAAGAGATACATCCAATGAATCGCGATTCACTCTAGTGAATCTCGATTCAATGTAGTGAATCTCGATTCACTTGAGTGAATCGAGATTCACTGCATTGAATTGAGATTCACTAGAGTGAATCGTGATTCATTGGATGTATCTCTATTCGAGTGAATCTCAATTCAATGCATTGAATCGAGATTCACTAGAGTGAATCGCGATTCATTGGATGTATCTCTATTCACTAGAGTGAATCGCGATTCATTAGAGTGAATCGATATTCATTATGAAAAACACTGCAATCTATAACAATGAATCTCGATTCAATGCAGTTAATCTAGATTAACAACTATAACGTGTTCAACTGAATTCAAACTCTCCATTTAAATATCCATAAAATATTAAGCGTGTAAGCTCCTATATAATAAATAATATGACTAAGTATTTAAACACTGAATCTAGATCCATTACATTCAAAACAACTAGACCCTGCACACCTGAATTCAAGCTCTCCATTTAAATCTCTATAAAATGTTTAAAGGTCAGCTGCTGGACGATGATCGAGAGAGCTGAAAAACGCCGAACGAGAGATGCTAGACGACGAACGATAGCTGCTGGACAATGAACGACAGAGCTGAAGAACGCTGAACGAGAGCTGCTGGAAGATTTCCCGATGAACGAGAGCTGAAGAACGATGAACGATGAACGAGAGCTGATGGACGATTTCTCGATTGTGAGAGAGATGCTCTTCGTGACTGTTGGGTTGCCTGAGCCGTGAGAATGCATGGGGAAATGGAGAACTCAACAGAGAGACATTAATTACCTCTCTTTAGTGGGATGTTTATTTTACCTGATTACCCTTATGCAGCTTTAATCTCAGCCATTGGATGAATCTAGATCCAATGGAGAGGAGAGGTTTTTAGTTTTTAGGATAGTGAGGTTTGTATTTGAACCTCTCCCTATATATATATATATATATATATGTACATATATAAGTATATTTATATAATAGTATAAATACATATAAGAGTATAAATATATATTTATATATCTATACATATATATAAAC
>NC_033800.1:7188570-7229762 GCF_001876935.1 Asparagus officinalis | reverse complement strand
GGATATTAGCTCTTCCTCTCGTCAGCTCTAGGACTGCGCGTCGAGGGTCCTCTCGTCAGCTCTAGGACTGCGCGTCGAGGGATCCTACAAGCTATTACAAATCACGGCAATAACATAAATTTTTACGTGGTTCGGCAAACTGCCTACGTCCACGGGGCAAGGAGGGGGGAGATCTACTATTAGAGGGAGAGATACAACTGGGGTTTACAATCTCACAATCTAAACCCTCTCACAAACTCTCAGATCCCTCACACAAAATCTCTCTCAAAAAGGATGCCAAAACCCTAAAAAACGGCTACACAAAACCCTAGACAACAGCCAACTCAGCCTCTGCCGAATTTCCCTTATTCACGCCGAAAAATCTTTCACGCTGCCGAAATCCACGCCGCCAAGTCTCTGCGTTGAACTGTAGCCGCTCCTTTTGCTCCTGTCTTTTCCCAGCCTTGCACGCCCAAGTCCTTTGCTTTTTCTTCGTTGGCGGCTACGAAGAAAACTCCTGCCTTGCACCACGTTGCCCTAGGAAACCACACCATTATTTATAGTGTGAAGATCGGGTGGGCCTGGCCTGCTAATCACGCGGAAACGAGGGGATGATTTCTCATTCGCTCATGTGGTGGCCCCCCCATCACGTGTTTACAATTCTTCACCTCGGCGAAGTTTTCCCAAAACTGAGCCGACACTAACCAAAACAAATGTCTCACTTGTTGCATCCAGTACGTCATGGCAACGGACTCATGACAACGGACTCCACTCATCATCTGCATCCAAATCCAAATGATCCCCAATCTGTGTCACCTCAGCTAGAATCCCAAATGATACAGTATGATCTGGAGTCTCCACCCAACGTAGAGTAGCATCACTCTCCACCCGCTGTGATGTCCCAAAGATCTGATCACCACTCTCCACCTGCCGAGAGTTAAATGTGACATACCTGCTCAGAACAAAATCAGAAGCCAATACCTGATAATCAAACACGCCTCTGAATCCTAAATGTGCTATCGGATCAAATCTCACATCCACGATGTGACCAAGTGCTGGGTAGCCTAACATCCGACGCAACCTAAAATCTGAAGCAGCTCCACCAGATCCAACATCTCTACATGCAGTCGTCGGCAACCTATACATAAGATAGCCCAAACATGTCGTAGCCCGCACACCAATGCCAATGCTCGACATCAACCGTCGATCCTCCTCCAGAAAGGAACAGCTCCCCAAATCTGCTATCTCATCACGTCGCCTCAAAGTTTCCACACCAATGAAGTGTCTCCTATTTCCGTGAGCTCGGCACAAATGCAGGTATAGGTCCCTCTTGTACCTCCCTCTAACATCAGACTGGAGTACCTTCACCTTTTTGCCAATACACTTCCTCAATTTGTTGCGGGCTTCTAGGACTTCACACCAACGGGACTTGGTTGCAACCCACCAATGCCTAGAGCAATCCCCAACTGCGGAAACCACATACCTATTACCTCCCAATGATGCTCCCTTGGAAGGCCCCCGAATGCCTGAATGAACACCCCTCAGAAAACCCCTCGAATGATGAATAGAAGTGTCAAACTCCATCTCGGTCTTCTCGCTCATACCAATGGGTTCACAGGACTTCAAACTGCAGGTCAAAGCACTCCTCAATAACCTATGTACGGCATTACCAATCAAATAACCCAGCATCAAACAACGCCACAGTCTAGTTGAATCTGATAAAGTCGTCATCTCCCTATCAATCGACGTGCTTCCGAGCAAATAATACAAATTGCTCCTTCTGACGCCCTTCATCACAATCATGGACCCCAATGTGACCTTCAAACGTGCATCCACCAAGGTCACTTTATAGCCAGATGCCACCAAAGCTCCTAGTGAAATGATGTTCTTCGACAACTGTGGAACGAACCTCACTTCTTCCAACTCCCGCACCATCCCGTCACTCATCTTAATCCGAACGGTACCAATACCACCAATAGAGCATGCATGTCCATTACCCATGAGCACAACATCCTCTCTTTCCAACTTCTGAAAGCTGGAGAACCAATCCCTCCTAGGGCAAACGTGGTATGAAGCACCCGAATCCAACATCCACTCTGTAGAGTTGGCAACACAAACTGACGGTAGTGCAGACAACGAATAGCCCGAAGAATCCGAATCTGAATTGTTGCCACTAGTCTTGACAACATTCACCTCTGGAGCTTGTACAGCTTTCCCCTTATTCTTCTCGGCTCGATCTAACTTTGGGCATTCGGCTTTCCAATGTCCATCCTCTTTACAAAAGGCACACTGATTCCTACGAATCTCACGATATGCACCTCTAAACCGCGACCTCCTGCTTCGGTTTGAACCACGACCATGAACTACTAATGCATCTCCCGATGCCTTCTCGGAGGACTCATCAACATTCTTCCTCAACTCATAATTCACCAACGCTGAGGTCACCTCCTTATAACTAACAGTAGTTTATTTTTTCATATATATATATATATATATATATATATATATATATATATATACATACACACACACACACACACATATATATCATGTTTGTTGTACTTCTTTTCTTTTATGTTTACTTTTTGAGATTGTGTTATAAAACATGAGCTTATAATGTCCCAAAATGTTGCGCAATTCTGTTTTTAATGCAATAAGAAATATAAATTCTTTATTGCTAGAACTAAAGTTTATAATGACAATTAAGATATCTCAGTTAAATATATTGATCCCAGTTTAGCATAAAAGTCCATAACATCGATTTTTTTATAATGTTTAAATAAAAATTATTGCAAATTTAATAATTCAATTTTACATATTTGAACTCAAAAATGAATCCGACTTATTTATAGTAATGAAACAAATATAAATTTAAATCATTTTGATATTTAACCACGTGCAGTGCACATGCATAAAAACTAGTATTTTCTGTTGTGCGCAGCGAAAATTTCGGCAGCACTTCGGCAGCACAACAAGAGAGATTAGATCGATAAGAATTCATGTCTCACCAAGGAAACAAGAATCTGAAGCGGATATCTCAACCAAGTGAGATATCGGCTCTTCCTCTCATCAGTTCTAGGACTGACCTGTCGAGGGATCCTACAAGCTATTACAAATTACGACAAGAACACAACTTTTACGTGGTTCGGCAAATAGCCTACGTCCACGGGGCAAGGAGGGGGGAGATCTACTATTAGAGGGAGAGATACAACTGGGGTTTACAATCTCACAATCTAAACCCTATCACAAACTCTCAGATCCCTCACACAAAATCTCTCTCAAAAAGGATGTCAAAACCCTAAAAAAACGGCTACACAAAACCCTAGACAACAGCCGACTCAGCCTCTGCCGAATTTCCCTTCAGCACGCCGAAAAATCTTTCACGCTGCCGAAATCCACTCCGCCAAGTCTCTGCGTTGAACTGTAGCCGCTCCTTTTGCTCCTGTCTTTTCCCAGCCTTGCACGCCCAAGTCCTTTGCTTTTTCTTCGTTGGCGGCTACGAAGAAAACTCTGGTTCGGCAAATAGCCTACGTCCACGGGGCAAGGAGGGGGGAGATCTACTATTAGAGGGAGAGATACAACTGGGGTTTACAATCTCACAATCTAAACCCTCTCACAAACTCTCAGATCCCTCACACAAAATCTCTCTCAAAAAGGATGTCAAAACCCTAAAAAAACGGCTACACAAAACCCTAGACAACAGCCGACTCAGCCTCTGCCGAATTTCCCTTCAGCACGCCGAAAAATCTTTCACGCTGCCGAAATCCACGCCGCCAAGTCTCTGCGTTGAACTGTAGCCGCTCCTTTTGCTCCTGTCTTTTCCCAGCCTTGCACGCCCAAGTCCTTTGCTTTTTCTTCGTTGGCGGCTACGAAGAAAACTCCTGCCTTGCACCACGTTGCCCTAGGAAACCACACCATTATTTATAGTGTGAAGATCGGGTGGGCCTGGCATGCTAATCACACGGAAACGAGGGGATGATTTCTCATTCGCTCATGTGGTGGCCCCCCATCACGTGTTTACATTTTCAAGTTCAAAAGAATTTTCAGAGCATGTCTTTTGTAGTATAGAATTGGTGTAGGATAATCTGGCATGATGTGGTGCGGCTATAAATGTGTTATGAGACCAATCATATTATCTTATTGTAATCAATAGGAATATTAATAGGCCTGAGGAATTTAGATAGAAAAGAGCACATGAAGCCTGTACGGCTATACGTAACAGATTTAAGCCTATTTATGTTTCATAGCATCAGGAAAATATTAAATTTCATGTCGATGATATACGCCAGACCTGAAATCTAACTTTCTTTTCCTCTGTAGACAACTCAAAATCATAGATCCAATATCCAATTCGTACTCAAATATGATCCAAATCAAGACTACCCCTTCCCCGATTACTTTTCACAATGTATACTTCTTTAAACAAGATCGAAAAGCTCAAGCCCACTCCACACATTACAAAAAAAATATACAACTCGTATACAAAAGTATCTATGGCTGCAAAAACACTGAAAACACATAATTAACCTCCGATAAAATAACTGAATAAGCTCGAGCCCACGCACTCCAGACACATAATTAAAAATATACACACGAGCATCACCCATATACACAAGTAGCTATAGCGGAAAGGGGAAAAAAAAAACTCAAAACACATAATTAACCCCCGATGCAAGAAAAGAAATAACATAGAAATCCATAACCACCAAAGGTTGCATTCTTATTCCAATTTGAATAAACATTAAGGTAATAAAGGTGACCCAAATTTAAAACTAGGACAGTGTTTTGAGGTCCTCTTCAGTAAGCACAGAGGGAACAACAATTGCTGGCTGTATGATAAAACCAGCCTTTTGACAGGCATCCTCAAGTTGCTTCACCTGTGCAGGACCTTCAGGGCAAAATGCAATAATAGCGCCTCCGCTGCCAGTAAATTTGGACGCAGCCCCGACACTCCTTGCTACTTCGATCATTTTCAAGTTTAGAGAACCGAGCACTTCGTCTCCAAACATTTGCCTAGACCCAACAATCATTCACAAATAAGTGATAATTCAATTGTATAAAGCATGAGCTATTTCTCGAGTGTATCCAATGATGAAATGATGCAAACTGCTTGGTAGAGACTAGTTATAGACAAATCTTCAATTGATATCCCTGATGTTTAATTTCTATAAACTATAGTAAACACCAGAATTATATTAGCTCGAGACTTAGAAAGTTCCTTAACGCCAATGCAGAATCAATATACAACTCTATGCCTAAAATGTATTATAAAGTTCTGCAGTGAAATTTTATACAATTTACTTCGCATTCATTAACTTTTCTCATCCTACCAAGCACTACCTGTGTCACTTAAAGACGTAAAGGAAAATACTAAAGTCCAGTTGGGAGAGGATGTAAGCAACAGAGTAAGAAATAGAATAAGATCCCTCCAAGACAAATTAAGTCATAAGTCAATATTGTTACCTCCGAAGATCAAAATTGCGGTTCATAAGCTGTGCCAAATCAGAGTATTTCTTTTCAAGCAAAGCACTTCGACCATCAAGAGCAATCTTGGCCACTTCATCCATTGATGATATGATGAACTCATCTCCGTCAAGCCATCTTTTACGTACAGTACTGTGAACCTAGAGTAGATACATTTCCAGAAGTTAAGAAACAAAGTAAATAACATTTCGAAATATGAGATTTCAACTTTTCACCAAATACAAAAAAGAAGGCAAGACCAACCTTCCCAGAATCACTAGGATTTTCAGCATAAATGAGATGGAGAGGAGGAAGGAGGCTAATGTCCATTGGTGTATACATTCCATGCCCCATTTTGTCCATATGTTCCTTACTGAAATCCTGAAAATTCAATTTCAAGTGGTTAGTGTGGTTGTTCAAGATCTTCCCTTTTTTTTTTGCCCCCCTTAAGTAGTCATCCTTAAGTAGCCAAAAGTCATCACATACCATGTAAACAAGACCTCCGTAGACTTGTGCAACTCGATCTTGAAGACCTGCTACAATTCCAAGTTCCTTTTCCGCACTAAGAATAAGTTCCGGTCTGATTTCAACTTTCACGAGGTGTCTAATATTGTAGAAGTCAAGGAGACAATTTAGAGCAGCACAAACAATAGCACTTGATCCAGAAAGACCTGTCTGAAACATTAATAGAACAAGGTTTTTGTTGTGAGGACAATCATTACAATTTGATGGTTAAAGGGTGAAATGAAGATAAAACAAAGGTTAACTTTAAAAGAAAACATGTATGTATCAGATCCATCAATAACTATCATCGTTGCTAAGTAAAGAATCCAAGCAAACATAACAGCAATGATAGCAATCTAAAATGTACATCAGACATCACACATATTAAAAATCCACCTCATAATAGCAGTCCAATCTAATTATAACAAAGATCCACCAAGTACCTCATATATATTTTCCATAGTATTAGGATCTCAAAATTGACTATGATATTGTACTTTTCCTTTCGACTATTTCCCAGGCAAGTATTACTACTATAAATTCTACGATGCAAAGTTATATCCCCACCATACTACAGAAAGCATAATGTCCTCCATTTAACTCGCAACGTATAGTGAGGCACATAGGAAAAGAATCAGCACGATGCAGTTTCAACATATAAGTTTATATGAGCTTTAAAACAAAAGCGGTATAAAATGGGATTGTTGGGAATTAATTATGGTATGCGACAACCCCTGTTGCTTCTATAAAGCATTAATTCTTCATGAGACTTCTTCCACATAGACAATTATATATTATCTATTACTATTATTGAAAGAACCTGGCCTTGGTCTTATTATTTTGGTGTTCTACCCCCATGTCACAATTTTAGAAAATTCCAAGAAATCTCTTTACAATTTAACGTAATTTAAAACTCATTAAAGGGGAAAATTTGGAAAGCAAAAAAATCCATATCCCACAATTACTGTAAGACATCTCTCATTCCCACAGGTAGATCTCTACCAAAATTCCAAAAAAGAGGAAAAGGACCTTAATGGATTCAAATATGCTCTTTCTCCATGTCCTCTAAGTATCTTTTTTTCCATCTAAAATTTGCTTTAATATCAAGAGGTAATTACAAGTTTTTCTTTGATTTCCCCCCCTTTGCTCTACGGTTTTGATTTGATTAATTTTGTGTTATTAAATGCGGTTCGGAATTATACACCTATACCGCGTCATGCACGCATCGCATGCACCGGAGCACTAGTAACTATATGAAGTTATGTCTTAGTTACCAGAAGTGGACAAATATACGAAGGACAATAGCGAGATAACATAACACTTGACCAGTTATATTTTTGTACATCAGTGTACATATAAACTATTATCACAAACACTACCAAATTCAAAACACATGTAAGATTATGCATCAATATAGGCCACGAAAATTCAAATGCCCAAAAATATTTCGCATGTCAACAGATCACCTTCGATAAATTCCACCGAAGAATTTTTCAAAACAGACCCACTTCAACTTTTTTTTCTTAAAACCGACCCCTTTTTTTTTTATTTATCAAAACCGACCCGATTTTGTAATTAGCAGATTAATCACATTCCTAAACAGTCGGGGTTGGCAACCCCGACTATTTAGGACATTAATTTTTAGGGTTTAAGGCTTCTAATTAGGGTTTAACACCTTCCTAAATAGTCAGGGTTGCCAACCCCGACTGTTTAGGATGGTGATTAAGCTGCTAATTACAAAATCGGGTCGGTTTTGATAAATAAAAAAAAAATGGGTCGGTTTTAAGAAAAAAAAGTTGAAGCGGGTCTGTTTTGAAAAATTCTTCAATTCCACCAGTTCACGCTCAATTCTAGAGATCGAAACAGTAAATTACCTGGCGAGGAATATTAGTGTCATAAGACAATGTAAAGTTCCCATCTTTAAGCACAATTCCATTATCCACACAGTATTTATAGAAAACTTTGCAGATAGCCATCAACAACCGAACCCCTCCATAATAACCCTCACTTTCCAGTCTATTAACCTACAAAAAAAAATATTTTTTGTACCCATTAAACCAGAACTGGGTGCGGCCAACACTCAAATTAACCTCAAAAAACAAGAACAAAAATGGGGATTTAACCTACATGCCCCCTGACTAACTATATTTGCAAGTTCATTCCCCGAAACTAGACATTTGCTAGGTTACCCTCCAAAAATGCAAATATCTTAAGAGGGATAAATTTGCAAATATGGTGATCCTTCGAGGGCTAGATCTCCCACCAAATTTCACAAGAATTCCAAAAAAAATACAGAAAAAAGAAGAGATCGGTACCAAATGAGCAATCGAACTGAAGCTAACGAGATCATGATGAGGATGAGGCTCGATCACGAGATCCTTCGAGGGCTCCAATCGAACCGAAGCCCAGAAATTCCCGAGCGAGAACGAGATCGTACGGCCAGAGTAGACGTCGCTAGGGTTTCCTAAGAATCCAACGCGAGCGTGAGTCCTGTGCTCGATGAAACCGTCGTCGATCTCGGATCCCATCACCGCCGGTGAGATTTGGGTGATCTCTTGGTTTGGTGGAGGGTTTTAATACCGAGTACAGCTTCGGTGCTCCAACAGGCTGATTTAGGAGCCCCGGTGTCAATGCTTACCAAGTTTTGACCCAAAATTCCTCTTCTCTTCCACACCTAGAACCGTAAATAAGGGGAACTTTAGGGGTATTTTAGAAATTAAATTCATCAATAAAAGGGATAAAATCAGATCTTTGAAAACAGTTATAACTACCAGCCCTGATTTATTATCCTATAGATTTTCTATGGAGTTTCCTTTAGACTTTTTTTTTTGAATCGCAACATTATCTTTTCATGTCATACGTTCAATAATTAATAATTTTTGAGAAAATTTCAATAGAAAAAAATTAATTTTAACATATTAATATTATGTATTTATAATCACGAAAGAAGAAAGTTATAAAAAAACATCACCAATTCTTTAAGTTGTCTATTGATCAATTATTTTCAGATCATCTAAATTCTTCTTAGACATTTTAAAATTTAAAAAACTAATATAATACTAAGTTGTTTTATTGGATTTAAAAAACTAATATAATACTAAGTTGTTTTATTGGATTTTGCAAAAAACGGATGGTAACAATTAGGATAGGAAAACCGTTGTGAGGAAAGAGAAAAACAAATTAAATAAAGAATGACCAAAATATCCTTTATATTTTTAACAAGTTTCTTCATTATTTAGGAGTTTAAATTTTAAGTAAATTTTTATTTTTTGAGCACCGAAGCAATGTTCGTAAATAGCACGTTGGCTGGCGGCGGGGCCCACGCTTGTCGTTTGAGAATTGGGTAATCATTATCTTCTGCTGAGCTGTCAGCGTTGACGGTGTTGCGTGTAAAGTGAAGATCAGGAAGTAGCGTACGGATGACGACGATTTGAGTTGGACTTGGATAAAATTGATGCGCAAGGTGCTCCGCTGTTTGGTTATCGACAGCATACAGCAAGGAAACAGGTAATGCAAAATTGACCCCGAGCTTCTACTATGTCGATAATCATGAGTTCGACTCTGGTTTGGGTTATTTAAATTACAAAAAAAAAAGCACTCTTTCTCCTTTCCATTCGTTTGTTAATTTATTTTTTGCTAGACCTTAATAAATTTCTCTAATACCTTCTAAATAGAATATCCAGGTTTAAAAAAACAATTTTCTTAGACCTAGCTTGATTACATTAACCTTTTTTGAGTTTTTTCCAACACGCTGCTAAGCAATTTCAAAGGAGAAAAACCAAAGACCTTCCATCTGCATCTTCACATAGAAGCCAGAAAGCAAACCCCAGATCATAATAATGCATCAACATCAAATTCCACATCACAATCTCAACAGCACAACACCAAGGAAGTACTTGAATGTGAACAAGCAGCATGTTTGCAATTCAAAAAGGACAGTATAGTCAATAGTACATAAAAGAAGATATATTAATAAAAGACAGCACGCTGATTATTCCATTCTATGAGCAGATCATCAGTCTTGTGGAGAATCATGGTTGTCTTCATCATCCACGGGGCTGGCGCCTCTTCCATTAGTCTCCGGGCTCACAGACCTCCTGTGCACGGGCGAGCTTCTAGGACTCGGGCTATTCTCCTTCCTCATAGGGCTTCCACTGTATTCTGATCCATTGCGCTCAGTTTCTTTGACTCCATTTGGCGAAGGGCTCAGCTGCTTTCGTGGGCTCTGGCTACTGGCAGGAGAGAGGCTTCGCTTCCGCTCTTCAGAAGGTGGAGACATCTTCCTTGGCTTTGGGCTCCTGCTGTAGCTAGGGCTCCTTGATCTCTCACGTTTACGCCCACCTCTCCTTGGAGGAGATCTGGATCGACTGGTGGATGACAGTGAAAATTGGTAACCGACATAAATATGCAATTGAATTGAAAGGGATTTCTTGGAGAAAAAGGGGTTGATTGCACATAGATCCCCCTGCAGTATTGTTGGGGTGCACTTACTACCCCTTCAGTTCCATTGTTGCAGATAGATCCCCTGCATCCTTTTGACTCTTTTACCCTTGGTGAAATTTTGGGACACTGCCCATGGGGGAAATTGGTGTATCTGAGGGTAAAAGAGTGAAAATAAATTCACAGGGGGTTTACCCGCAACAATTAACTACAGAAGTAGTAAGTTCGTCCAAAACAAGGAAACTACATGTGTCTATGCGCAATTAAACCATTAACTAGAAAGTTTAATCAAACAAACAACTAAATTACAGGTACAATATTTCTTGTCGTAACTGGTTCCTAAAATTTGTCTGCAACCAACTAGAACTAGAAGCGTGTGCATGTGCATAAGGCACGAACATGACCTGTTTCTTTTAAATGAGTTAGTCTTGGTGCAATCGATGCACTAGGTTTCTAGCCCTCTCTTCAGATGTTTATTGTGCAGCAGATGACATTATCAACGCTAACGGTTCTAACTTACAGCGAATTCATTGTTGATAGGTGTGTTTGGCAACCACTGGAGCCAGGATTTATTCTAGCCCCATTTTGGGCAAAACTTTGTTTGGGAGAAATTGGCCCAATTTGACCAATTTTCCTTAGTTCTTTGTTGGATCACCTACCCCTTGGTTTAAACCCGGCCTGGTTTATAATAAAATTGGGCCAATATATGTAAGGGTTGCCAAACACATCGACATACAGCTAAATCTCCCGACTTTTTCGCTTAAAACTGGAGGTCAACTAATTTTGCATGCTTTTATCAACCATTGTACCCCTCCAGTCCGAAAGTTCAATTTCTTTCTTAATTTTATAAATACAGATCTTTGAAGGGTTATGATTAACCATAGAAGCCATGTGAAACTCTCCATTTTCTTTGCGATCTTTGAAGAAATATAATGTAGCAGCCAATATTGATACACTTGATCATAAATAATTTTTAGATATTGGTCCCTTAAATCATAGCCATTTTGATATTACTCCCTCAAATCTTCATATTTTAATATCCGTCCCTCAAATTGCATTAATTTGTTAATATTGGTCCCTGTAGTTAGTTGATGTTAAAAATGTAAGAGAATATTCCGTTCACTTTAACGTTAGGCAGTAATGGACAGTTATGTCCCTCATAACAAAACCCAAACTCATACTTAAAAGAACCTGAACCCATTAACAAACCCAACTTCATCTTCTTCCCCAGCGTTGAAGTTTCTGGGAACCCATAAAAAGAACGGCCTCTCCAAGTATCAAAGATATGAACGCCCAATTATTTGTGACAACTCTAACTCTTGACTGAGTAGTAGGAAAATTAGCATAAATCAGTTGAATGATTGTGACAACTCTAACTCTTGACTGGGTAGTAGGAAAATTAGCATGAATCAGTTGAATGATTGTGACAACTCTACCTCTTGACTGAGTAGTAGGAAAATTAACATGAATAAGTTGAATGATGAGCCAGCAAAGAATTTCCAGCCTCCGACATTTCTCTCAAATACATCAAAATGCATTTGATTTGGTTTTCGATAACCAAATGCAGTGCTCTTGAACATGGAATTGAAAAGAATTAAGATCGTGACAATCAGCCCTCCAGACAGCTCTGAAAAAATACTTCCCTCGAAAAAAAATATATAATGACGGAAATTGATAGAGAAGAAAAATGCTAAATCGAGCCGTAAATCTACTCAAATCGGGATCGATTAAAATCCACAGAGAAAAAAAATCTATTGAGAAAAAAAAATCTATTGAAATGAAGATGTAGCCACAAAGTACCACAAAATCTACTGAAATTGAGCCTAAATCTTTGAATTCATAAGATATTAACAGACATACAAAAAATTCTACTGAAATTGGGCCTAAAATTAGGGCAAAATTAGGGCACATTCTAACACTAGAAAACCTCACATCTATTAGAACTACCATAACACTAAAATCCCCAAAAAGAAGAAGCAAGAAAAAAATCCAAAATTAAAGGGAACAATTTATCATTGTAAGAAAGGATTTTTCATCTTCACTCACCAAGGGATTTTTCATGGGCATTCTTCGTTTTCACTCCAAAGCAATGGATTTGACTGCACTTGCTCTTTTTCAGTGGTGAAATCAAACTAGATCAGAAATCCTAATCATGAAGGAGAGAACAGGAGGTAGAAGAGACAGTGTGAGAGAGGGGAAATTTAGTGTGTGAGAGAGGGGAAATTTAGTGTAAGTTGGGGGAATAATGGATGAGGGTATTCAGGTAACTAGCCACATGTGGTTAAGCCTAACCTAATCAGGGTTGAGTGTTTTTAACAGAAATGTTGACAGAGGACAAATACCAACAACTTAATGCAATTTGAAGGACTAATATAAAAATATGACGATTTGAGGGACTAATACAAAATAGGTATGATTTAAGGGACTAATATCTAAAAAACCCTAAATAATAATAACCTCATAACTATTTTATTTGGATCATATGGGAATTATTTCCCCTAGCTGATTTTTTTAGAATATGAAAATATAACCCCAAATCCTCACCACAACTTCGGAGTTCTAGCGTAATGGTTAGAGATATTTTAAAATAGTATACTAACAACTCAGGTTCAAATCCCACGGGCTACGAATTTAAAGCGGATTTTCTAAAATTTAACATCGCTGCGTGAGTCCAGATTTCGGCCCATAAAAAAGGTCGCTCACTTGCGGGGGCATGTTAGAATATAAAAATATAACTCTACACCCTCACCATAACTACGAAGCTCTAGTCTAATGGTTAGAATGGACTTCGAGATATTTAACATCCCAAATAATCATCTGCTAGCTAGCTCAGCTCGTTCTAACATAGTCATACTTTTCTTGCCAGGATCAATACTTTTCCTGCACCAGCCAAGGTAATCACACATGTTGCAGCGGGGGCTTCACAAACACGAAAGATGTCTATACACGAGTGGAGAATAACAACACTGAATAAACACAGTGAAGACAAAGAGAATAGCACACAATGATTTAATGTGGTTCGGTCAATATGATCTACGTCCACAGACGAGAACAATAAAAAACTTTACTAATCACAAAAAAAAAGATTACAAAAGAGATCACTTTCTAACCAAAGAATCGCACAAAGAAAGATTTCTATTTCTATCTCTCTCCCCCTCTCTCTTTAATTTTTCTTTCTTCATATGTCTGCTATGAGCTCTATCCCACCCCCTTTTATAACATTCAAATATTAATTAAAAATTAACAAATGATTGGTGACACAGTAATATTAGGTGGGTTTGGTGGAACAGTAACGGTTAGGTGAGTGTTGAAATTCAAAGTCACATAATAAATCTCCACCTTGACTTTGAATATGAAGATCTTCTCTTCATTCTTGTTGTCTCGCTAGAAGCCCCTTACAGGCTTAACCTCCGTTTTATTGAACTCCAAGCAATTCGAGACAATGCTTGAACTTGCGCGAAGATACGGGCTTCGTCAGCATATCTGCTGGATTATCTGCAGTACCAATCTTTTTATTTTTGATGACTTTAATTTCTCTGATAAAATGATACATGACATTTATATGTTTGGTTCTTTCATGATACATCTGATGTTTCGTCAAATGTATAGCACTCTGGCTGTCACAAAATACCGTAGTAACACCTTGGTGTAAGCCGAGATCTTCAACCAAACCTCTCAACCAAATGGCTTCTTTCACAGCTTTTATCACTGCCCATATATTTTGCTTCTGTGATAGAAGCAACTGTCAACTGTAGGATCGCCTTCCAACTAATGGTACTACCTAAAAGAGTGAATATATAACCCTATCAAGGATAGTCTCTTATCCAAATCGTCCGTATAATCTGAATCAAAATAGCCAAGTATTCTGCAATATGAGTTTGTGTTCCTACCAAAATACAAATCAATATTAGCAGATCCTCTCAAATATCTAAGTATCCATTTTACAGTCTGCCAATGAACCTTTTTAGGCTTATCTATATACCGACTCACAATACTGACTGCATGTGAAATATGTGGACGGGTGCAGACCATAACATACATAATACTTCTAACTGCACTAGCATAAGGAACACAAGAAATGTATTGCTCCTCCTCAGCCTGAGGAGATAAATTTACTAAAAGACGAAAATGAGCAGCAAACGGAGTTTTCACAGGCTTAGTATCAAGCATGTCAAATCTCTCCGACACCTTAATGTATTTCTCCTGATATAGGAATAAACTTCCTTCTCGCCTGTTCCTGTGGATCTTCATCCCTAAAATCTTCTTTGCTGCTCCTAAGTCATTCATCTCAAACTCATGTTTGAGTTGAGATTTCAACTCGTTGATTTCTGATATATCTTTAGCTGCAATCAACATGTCATCAACATATAAAGGTAAATACACAAAAAAAAACTATCATTGAGCTTTTTATGATAAACACAACTATCATATTTACTCCTAGAGTAACCACGCTCAAACATAAAAGTATCAAATCTCAAATACCACTGTCTCGAAGACTGTTTTAACCCATAAACAGATTTCTTCAACCTGCACACATGATCTTCTTTTCCTTCAACAATGAACCCCTCTGGCTGATGCATAAAGATCTGTTTCTCAAGCTCGTCATGTAGAAAAGTCGTCTTCACATCAAGTTACTCAAGCTCTAAATTAAAATGAGCAACCATGACAAGCAACACGAAGATTGATGTGTTTTACAACTGGAAAGAATACTTCATTGAAGTCTACACCTTCTGTCTGACTGTAGCCTTTAGCTACCAAGCATGTCTTGTACCTTACAGAATCTGTATCCGGAGTTCCTTCTTTCTTCTTAAACACTCATTTACAGCCAACGATCTTTAGTCCTCTTGGTGGCTTCTTAACTCTCATGTTTGGTTCTTGTGAAGAGACTCCATCTCTTCAGTCATCGCAATAGTCCAATTTGCAACCTCGTTGCCACTAATAGCCTCCTTATAGGTAGAAAGCTCTGGAATCTCAATCGACTCTGCTAGCATAAGCAAGCATGTCTGCATAACGTTAAGGTCGGATTTGCCTTTTTGTTCTCCCAGTGATAATATTATACTGTTGCTCTTACGGTGTATCAGCATTTGAAGTTGAACCTTCCGTAGTATCAACTGGTTCAAGATGAACGCCTTCAAGCACTCTCTTTAAGCTGAGCTCTCTAGCTCCACCAGCTTGCTAGACTCCTTTTCAGTACCTATAGTGTCAATAACAAACTCCTTTCTCGGGTGAAGCATGGATTTCTCATCAAAAATAACATCTCTACTAATAATAAACTTAGATGATTTGGGATCAAAACACCACAACCTATATCCCTTCACCCTAGTAGCATATCCTAAAAAGATAGCTTTCTTTGCTCTGGATTCAAGCTTATCATCATTAACATGAAAATAAACAGAGCAACCAAATACTCTTAAATGAGAGTAATTAGCAAGGACACCAGACCATACCTCTTCTGGAGTCTTGAAATCAATTGTTGTAGAAGGAGATATGTTTATCAAATAGCAAGTTATATCGATTGTCTCGGTCCAAAAATCTTTTGACAAACCGGTATTAGAGAGCATGCACCGAGCTTTCTAAAAGTGTTATGCTTGACCAGTTCTGCAAGAATGAACGTATTGTGTATCATCGTACAGTTCGTTATTATATGACGTTGAATTCAACACTCACCTAACCGTCACTGTTCCACCAAACCCACCTAATATTATTGTGTCACCAACCATTTGTTAATTTTTAATTAATATTTAAATGTTATAAAAAGGGGTGGAAGAGAGCTCAGAGCAGACAAACGGAGAGAAAAATTAGAGAGGGAGAGAGACAGAAAGAGAATTTTTTTTTTTTTGTGAGATTCTCAAGTTAGAGAGTGATCTCTTTTGTAATCTTCTCTTTTATGATTAGTAAAGTTTTCTGCTGTTCTCGCCCGTGGACGTAGGTCATACTGACCGAACCACGTTAAATCTTTGTGTGCTGTTCTTTTTGTCTTCATTGTGTTTATTCAGTGTTGTTATTCTCCACTCGTGTATAGACATCTTTCGTGTCTGTGAAGCCCCCGCTGCAACAACGCATATTGCGAACAGTGGGAAGTATTCAATTACCGTCGGCCAAATATAGAATGTATACAAAAATGCATAACAAATATCGGATGTATTAGAATTTCAGTAATTAGAGACACGTGATTCCTTGGAAGAAATGACTCATGTCTAGGGGCTTTTTCGATCCTTTGTCGGGTTGAATCTATTCATTAATGAAGTGATAAAGATATAGAGCTAGGGTTGTTTCGTTTGTCTTAGTGGAAGTAGAGTGAAGATATGCTTTCATCCCATTATGTAGTTACTAGTTCGGAGAGGCATTCCAGGCCAAGTGAGTTGGGCATCTCCAAATGAACATATAAGTCTAGTCAAAGAAAGAGATGGATTTATGACATGAACTAAACGAGATTGGAACTGCAATTGCTTGATTTAAAGCACAAAAAGAGGAATATGACATGCCCCTTCCTAGCCACGAGGGATAAGTTAGAATACAGAAAAGCCAGAGCAAATTAAGGCTTGTAACTAGTCTATGGTCACTATTAAAAAAATTAAACTTCCTTCTTTAGCTTACAGACATTGAATAAAAACAAACAAGCATACTCAAATCTTACTGACCTAGAATTAATTAATACCTGTAACTGTGACCACGGCTATAACTTCGACTGCGGCTCCTACCACGCCGAGGAGAAAGTGACCTTGAGTAACTCCGTCCACGCCTGCAGAATATTCCATGGAAGCCAATTAACCAGATGACAAGGTATTCAATATCTAACTGTTCACATAAACTTTAAGAACCAAAATGAAAGGTTTATTGGTTACTTGAGACTTTTAGGACTGTTATGGCAATTTCTTTCTATATGGCCTCTTTCTCCACAGCGGTAACACTTGTTTTTCCAGTCGCCAGCCTTGCAATCTCTTGCCCAGTGACCATCAAGCCCACAGTTAAAGCATCGACCAGATCCAGGAGGAGGGCCCCTTCCTAGATACTCCCGGGAACCTCCAGGCCCACGGGGAGTCTACAAGCAGTGAAAATAATTAAGTGCTAAAATAGTGATTTTGAAATAATCATCGTGACTACTACAGAGTAATCTGAAATGAGACGATAACACAACAGCTTCACTAGAAGAAAAACAAAGGAAGGGTTATTTGCACTTACATACCCCAAAGTTTACTCCATTTTTAACTTTGATATGCAGTCCCAGAGTTCTCTTTTGACCAACAAAATACCCCAAAGGTCAACAAGTTTAACTTTCAAACTCCAAACTTCTAAAAACAATTAACTTAGATGCCCCAAAGTTTTACATAAATTTAAGTAAAAAAATTAAGTTTGAGGTATCAAAGTTAAATTTTGTTAAACTTTGGGGTATGTTTTGGGCAAAAGAAAAGTTTGGGGTATCAGGTTAAATTTGTTTAAACCTTGGAGTAGTTTTTGGGCAAAAAGAAACTTTGGGGTATCAATGTTCAAGATTAGGTAAAGTTTGGGGTATTTAAGTGCAAAATAACCCTTACTCAAAGTATGCTTATTTTTTTACCACTTACCCCCTTAGCAAATTCCACCAACAGACGACCTCCATCAAAGTCCCGCCCATTCAAGCTGTATCTTGCATCATCAGCATCACGAGGATCACTAAATTCCTGTGACATAGCAGGAGCAGGCCAGGGCAAAAAATGCGTTGGAAAAAAAACAGATTTACATACGATAATAAAATAAAAGGGTCACAGATATGAGTTCTGAAGAATCAAGCAGCATATGGAGAACGAACAACTAAAAACTGCGATGGGAAGAGATACATACAATGAATGCAAAGTCATGCTTCATGTCCACATCTCGCACTCTGCGGAAATTGTTGCAGAAACAGTAAGGCCATGACTTAAAGTACCGAAGCGAATGATACTTCGCCCATCAGAAGATGAACTAAACACCATTTTTACTTTGTGATTGTTGCGATATCCAATAAAACACGCAATAACACTACAGAAAGAATCGCCAAAATCTCCTATTAACTTTTGAGAGAATAGCCACCATTCCACACCCAGGGCATCCTCTCATCACAGACCTCCAGGTTGGGTAAAATACCCAAAAACCTTCAACAATATCATTCAAGTTAAGACACAATGTCTGGGTTTGACCTTCTAAGATAATAAAAGAAATATAGAACATAGAAACCTCGCACAGAACGGTAGCTTCACAGAGGTTTGTCTCCTACCATCTCAGTGATCCATCATCACCCATGTGAATTACTCACTGATAGAAAAAGTAGGTGTGTGTATGTGTGAGTTTTTACTCAGTTAGGAAGTCTATAGAGATATGAATAGAACGCCCAGTAAAGTGAAAAATAATGGACTATGTGGTTGCCCCAAAACAACAATATAATAGTTATTACTCAGTTTGGAAGCAGAAAATTGTCAAGACAAAGGGAAAAAAAAGGCAAAGTTATTAACATGGAAATGGAGACTGCAGAACCAATATCAGATGGTGAGGTATGTATTAAACAAGCTTAATTAAAAGAATAAATATTGTAGCTTTATCATGCAAACAGATGCAACGACAACCATTGAAAAGAAAGTTTAAATGATGAAAAAGGTGGAGTTAATTAAGAACTGAATCAGCTGGACTCAGAAGTCAGAAGTCAAAACATCACATTTACTTTATTAGCCGTCACATTACCTTCCATATCTACTGAAAAGACGTTCAAGGTCACGTGATCGAGTGCGGGATGACAAACGCCCAACATACAGGCGAGTGCCACCATATCGGTCATCATGCCGACGCATTTTTGCACTGCAGAAAGTAAATCAGGAAATAATAATTAGAGCAATCATGCATGAGCAGTAGAAATGCTACAAAGGTGAATATGTAAATGAAAGGAAAACAGGCACAGACTTAAAGAAAAAACCACAAGAAAGAATACAGAGAAATGAATCAAAACGTCCACTAAAGCAGATGGATTATTTGACAGACCTCGAATGTTCTGCAAATGAGCATAATGGTGCGTGCTGCAACAATTTGCTATGCACATTATATTTTTATTTATTTTTTCCATTAGGAATATATAAACGTAGAACTTTAAATGATTTCTACACTGGCAAGCATGGGCACTGATTTACAACATGCTGCAGGCTTATACTGATACAATGATGACACTCCCAATCCTTAACACCCTGTTTGGATAAAGGAGAATAGGGGAAAAGGGAAGGTAGGGGAACCCTTTAGCTCCATTTGGGAAGTTTTTAAGATGTGCATTATTACCCCTCATTCCCCTCCAATCAATAGAAACTTTGTTTAGCCCCCAAATTGGGGTGGAATTGAGGGGAAGAAAATTCCCTTACCTTCCCATCTTGCTTACCCTACCACAATGAAATGCCAAACACACCGTAAAAGTAGAATGCAATATGTGGGAAGACAGCAATACATGCATACTAATGTACTAAATGTATCTACACCACAAAAAATCTTATTGCTCAGGTTGTTGGTTCAACCCTAAATTGATCTTCTTCTTTCTCGAACGGATTTTTTTGGACTTGAACAAGAATTGGTCAAAAAAGCCCCAATCCTCCATTGAGAATCATTGATACGGCTCGCCATCTCTTCCATTATCTCATATATAAAAATATAATTGGTCTTTAAAAAGAAGGAACGGCCTTTTTGACGAATGGAAGATCCACCACACAATCACACATGTAATTTACAATTTTTCTTGTATAGTCCAGACTATCAAGCTGCTTCTTTACTTTCCAAGTCCTCAAATTTCCCAACATTTATCCAAATATAACCACCATATTAATTTCACATCTTTGTTGTGTTTTGTTTCTTAATACTATTATTTATTACGTGCAACTGTCCAGATATAAGCACAACATGACAAAATAAATGAAACATGCTCAATATTTCCTCTTCTTTCAATAGAAAAAGCTCATCTCTTGGTCACCCTTTCATCGTGACTTCATTAACTTGGTAGGGTAGCTAACTGGACTTAAACTTCTTACATATGATTTTCTCCTACAAATTTTAGAAGCTCAAAACTATTCCATGAATCTTACATTTTCTTTTATTTTTTCTCACAACCCATTTGTGCTCGGTTTAATTCTCTTTTTGCTATGTAAATTGAACTTCTTAAACGTTTGTAGCATTTGATATAGTTATCATTTGTTAGTCACCTTATCCTAAGCTTCACTCATGCTAACACCGAAAAAAAGTTTTAAACATTGAAGTGAAATAATATGCCTAACCATCTATCCCCTCCTTCCACGTTGCAGTAAGTAGAAAACATCAGACATCAAACAACTGTAAATCTCGTTGAAGTTCCCTAGAGATGTAAATGACTACAACATGAAGCCAAATGCAACAACATCCAATTTCTTCCAAAAAGTATTTTGCGATTCAATGCAATTGAAAAAAATAAAAAGTTTTTGAGACAGACTAGGTTAATTGCATGGTGCATGAATCAACACAAAAGGGCATGAAATCATTACTCAAATACATTTGTTTAGAGCATCATCGCTCAAAATTAGAGCTTGTCATATCAGCATGCATAGAAAAAGGTTCAATTAACATTGAGTACATAGATTTCAATCCAACAGTAATCAGGAAATTAGAGGCAAAAGCCTGAGCGGTATTACAAAGATGAGATTTTTATTGAAATTTACCGCGTTTTGCAGGAAATCCCTCACTCGGATCAGCAACTCGCCAGCAAAATTCTACACGAACCAGCAAAATTTGAGAGGAAATTAAACACTAGACAGTTGAGCGAGCGAAAACCTTAACAAAACCCTATGATTCTCTAGGAATTGGGATTAGATCTCACCTCTGAATTCGACCGAACGAGAGGGAAATTAGAAAACCCTAACGCCTCGAAATCCCTACTGTGCAAGAACAGCGTGGATTATAAGTTGGTGCGTCGATGGATATGGACGGCTGAGATTTGTTTGTTAGATTCGTTGATATCAGAAGCGCGGATGGTGTGACTACACTGTATAGTCGTAAATCATGTCATATCTTGATTTGGCAAATGTGAATGAATTATTGGGCCTTCTCTTAGGGGTTTTTTTTTTTTTTTTTTTTTTTTTTCTGAATTCGACCGAACGAGAGGGAAATTAGAAAACCCTAACGCCTCGAAATCCCTACTGTGCAAGAACAGCGTGGATTATAAGTTGGTGCGTCGATGGATATGGACGGCTGAGATTTGTTTGTTAGATTCGTTGATATCAGAAGCGCGGATGGTGTGACTACACTGTATAGTCGTAAATCATGTCATATCTTGATTTGGCAAATGTGAATGAATTATTGGGCCTTCTCTTTGGGGTTTTTTTTTTTTTTTTTTTTTTTGATATAGGGTGGATTTTATTTTATTTTTTTATTTGAAAATGGTGGATTTCAAGTTTTGGGATGTAAAAAGAGGTTTTTTTGAGTTTTGGTATTCCATAAAACTTGTTTGTTTCAAAATTAGTTTTGGAATATTGAATCTCCAAATAATAAAAAAGTAATATATTTTAGGATTTGTAAAATCCTCTCATTCATGTGGGATATGGGGTGGATATCTGACAAAATCCATCCAGCTCATCCTTTTTCTCAGCTCCCGAAACCAAAACCCTCATTCCCGTCACCGCTTCCCTCCTCTTTTACTCGCCTCTATTTCCCGCTGCCAATTCCTAACCGCCGCCTCCTCTTCCTGCCCTGAAATCTGACCTGCCGCCTCTCTTTCCGCTACCAAATAATCTGCCGCCTCTTCCCGCTGGGTTCTCGTCGCCCTCCTCTATTTCCCGCAAACTAATTCCTCTCTTATATCCATTCTCAATCTTCTTGTGAAACGTGAAAGGGAGAAGTTTTTGTTAAAGTCGAACAAAGCAAAGGATCTCTGAGCTGTGATATCGTGCTTCGCTGGTCAACCAACTCTAATTCTCACCGCTGCTCGATTCCTTTCTTCGCGCTCTCTTTGAAGGCTTCTCTCGGGGTTTGAATAGCCAACTCAAGAAATTGAAGGTAATTTGACAATTTTGAGTTAGTTTGTGATGCTTTAGATGGAAGTTTGAGATCTTTTTCTATTAATTGTTTGTAGATCTGAGATTTGAGCTGTTAATGTTGTTAAAATCTATGGGTTTGTTGATTGGTTGTGGAACAAACTTGCATTTAATTCGTTAGGAGGTTGAAATCGTGGAAATTTATCATTTTGGATCTTTTCTAGTAGAAAATAGTGGGAAATTCCTCTTTTTTTCTCTTGTATCTAAACTTAGTTCTTGAAGATTCTTCCACTTGAAGCTTTTCCCCTTTGATCATTCCCTTCCAATTTTATTGAATTTTTATGGATAATACTTGCATTTGTTATGTGGGTAGTTCTAAAGTTGTGGATTTTTTTGTCTCTTTTTGGGCCTTTTTTGGTAATAATTAGTGGAAATTTCTTCTTTTGTCTCTAGTAGATAGAATTAAGTTTTAGTTTTTGCAGCTGCTCTGAGCTTACTTGTTAGCCCTTATGTTTTGATGATGTTTTACAACCACCATTATCGGTACTAATTGTTTATTGAGTGATAATGCAGTTAATATACATATCAAGCATGTTAGTACCACAAATGGATGATTGGATGGAATATATGCTACAACGATGATATCCAAAGGAGGAGGAGGCATAGTGATGAAGCAATGTTCATTCAAGAACACTAAATGCAATAAAAAGCTCCATCCAACTCAAGCTATATCAAGACTCAAAGAATTGTATTTTACAAGAGGATATTAGCTAGTTTTTATTTTTCTCTCTAGTGCTAAAATATAGGCAAATAGTTTAGATTTCATCTGAAGCTATTGGGATATCACACACACGTTTTCATATTTATATTTTTGAGCGTATTTCACAAAATACTATTTTTCACAAGTATGAGGACCTATTTGCAAAATTCCTTTTCCAAATAATTTGTTTTTATTATTAAAAATATTTTATAAAGTTTCACAATTTTCAGAAGTCAAATGAATATTTTACAAATATTTTAAGTGAGTCAAAAACCTATTTTTTGAGTGTATCAGTTCGCGGTCGACCGCCACGGTCGACCGCGCCTGAGTTCATTCGTTAGTGGGCAGTAGAAACCATGAGCTCGAGAATTCCCACGGTCGACCGTCACGGTCGACCGCCACGGTCGACCGCAGAAGTCTCTGGAAGTTTACTCAGTTTCTGAGCTGCCTCGCGGTCGACCGCGAAAAAGTCACGATCGACCGCCGCTTAATTTAAACGGTCATCTGGTACAGATTTTTAGCACCGATTTCACACGATCTTAGCGTAGTTTTGTTTCCAGGTTTTGGGGGATTAGGTATGGGTTCAAACAACTGTGGTTTTCTATTTAAACCTATACTCTTCTTCTTCCTCATTGTCCCAGCTCTTTCAAAATATTTCAGAGAACGTTTTTACAGAGCTTAATTTTCAAACTTGTTTCTTTCTGAGTTTTTGTGTTTCACATCCCAGCTTCAGTGTGATCTTCTCTTTGCCATAGGGACATTGTAAAGAGAGGGTTTTTACATCAATTTCTACTATTTTGAGAGCTTGATCTTATAGAGATCAATTGTGTGGGAGTGTGATCTAGTGAGATCAACTGTGTAGTGTGAGATTGTAAGGGGATCGCTGTGTAGAAGAAGTTCCGGCTTCCAAACCGGGTTGCGTAGTGGATTTCTCCTCGAGAGTGGGGAGCGGGGACGTAGGTCAGCGGACCGAACCTCGTTAACACATCGCGCGTCATAGGATAACGATTCCTAACTCTATCTCCTCCATATTGATTGCTTTTGGATATTGTGTTTTGCTTGTCTTAATTTTTATTACATAATTATAGCCTTGTGACCCTAATCACCCCCCTCTAGGGTCCAACAATTAGTATCAGAGCTTGGTCTCTATATTAGTTTTTGATCTAACCACCTTAGAGAAAAGATCTTATGGAGGCTTTAATGAATGTGCACATGTTAGAGGGACAATCCACCACTAGACCACCACTTTTCACCGGTAGTAATTTTACTTATTGGAAGGCTAGGATGAGGATTTACCTTCGTTGTATTGATCTTGACATCCTAGAACTCATAGAGAAAAAATATATAGAAAAGCCCAAAGTCGGGACTATGACTGATGGAGAAAGGCACCAAGCCAATATCAATGCAAAGGCTATGAATGCCTTAATTTGTGGTCTTTCCCCCAACGAGTATAATAGGGTTTCCACGTGTGCAACCACATACGAAATATGGGTGAAATTGTGTATTACACACGAAGGAACCCCCCAAGTTAAGGAATCCAAGATTAGCGGACTTATGCATGAATATGAGTTGTTTCAAATGCTTCCAAATGAATCAATTGATGCTATGTTTTCTCGCTTCACTAACATTATCAATGAATTGCATGGTCTTGACAAGAAATTAACTATTCAAGAGACGAACTACAAGATTCTCCGTTCATTGACTCCGATGTGGGAACCCAAGGCGACGGCGATAGAAGAAGCTCATGACCTTACCACTCTACCTCTCGATGGCCTCATCGGCAAGCTCAATGTTCATGAGAAGAAGCTTAAGGGAAAGGAGAAGGAGGAAGTGCCCTCACGGGAAGTTGAGGAGCCATCACCAAAATCGAAGACCATAGCTCTCAAAGGAGCTAGTGATAACTCCTCTTCGTCATCGGATAGTGAAGTTGATTTTTCTAGAGAAGTGGCTCATCTCTCTAGAAGAATCTCTAGACTCATAAAAATGAATAAGAAATTTAACCCCCGATCTAACAACAAATTTTCTTCACGTGTAGGAAAATGTTTTGAATGCAATGAACCGGGCCATATCGCTAAGGATTACCCAAGGCTCAAGGAGAAGTACATGAAGTACAAGAAGAAGAAGGCTATGTATGCCGGATGGGAGGAATCCGAACCAAGTGATTCGGATAATAATGAAGAAGGAACTAAACTTGCTCTTCATGATCCCAACATTTGTTTCATGGCCCTTGAACAAGAGGTAATATCCGACACCGAAAGTGAATCCTTCTACATACAATGTGATCTAGCTACGACTTTAGAAGAATTAAATGTTGAATTTAAAAAGATGTCAAAAGAATTTTCTTCCTTTAAAAAGTTGCATACTTCTTGTGATGCCCAACTAGAACAATTACAAACTTCTCTTGCATTAAAAGATGAATTGCTAGGGGATCTTGATTTTGAAAACAAACAATTGAGATCCAAGATTGAAAGACTAGAAATTGAGAGTGGTAGGATTAGACTCACTCATGCTTATGTTAATTATCATCACCATGGTAGAAATAGATTTCATAGATATCATGCTCAAACACACAAGAGAAATTTTGTGTGCACATATTATATGAAACATGGTCATATTTTTACTCATTGTAGGATCAAAGATAATCATGATTTCTATGACATGACATGGGTACCCAAAGGTACTAAGTTTACTAACCACCAAGGACCCAAGATTTGGGTACCTAAAGTTACTACACCTTCATCTTTTATAGGGAACATCACGACCACGACGTAGAGAGATGTGGTACATTGATAGTGGTTGCTCACATCATATGACGGGCAACAAAGAGCTATTTGCAACCCTATCAAGGATTGAAGGAGGTAGCATCTCCTTCGGTGGTGGTGAGAAAGGTAAAATCATTGGTATAGGTTTTATTGGTAAGAAACCTTCACCCGTTATAGAAGATGTTTATTTGGTAAATGGTTTTAATCATAATCTTCTTAGCATTAGCCAATTGAGTGATAAAGGTTTTGATATTTCCATTAAACCGGACAAATGCATTATTAGTATGAATGGAAAAATTGTTTTTGTTGCTAATCGCAAATCTAATGTGTACATTTTTGAGATGAATGAATTAGTGAATCAAGATGTGAAGTGCCTTGCGGCAATTGATGAAAACCATTAGATTTGGCATAAGAGGCTTGGACATGCAAACAAGGAATTGATATCAAAATTTTCTAAGAGAAATCTTGTAAAAGGGTTACCTAACTTGCACTTCATCAAAGATACCATATGTGAAGATTGTGCCAAAGGTAAACAAATAGAATCTTCTTTTAAATCCATCAATAAGGTATCGACTTCTAAACATTTGCAATTACTTCATCTTAATTTATTTGATCCTATGCGTGTTACCTCTCTTGGAGGCAAACACTATGTATTTGTGATTATTGATGATTTTTCTCGTTTTACATGGACAATATTTCTTGCAAATAAAAATGATTGTTTTGAAGAATTCTCTAATCATGTCAAAAGAAAAAATGATTGTTTTGAAGAATTCTCTAATCATGTCAAAAGAATTGAAAATGAAAAAGATTTAAAAGTTATTAAAATATGAAGTGATCATAGTGGTGAATTTCAAAATGATTTTTTCTATGAATTTTGTGCTCATCATGGTATAACTCACATGTTTTCTGCTCCTAGAACACCACAACAAAATAGTATTATTGAACGGAAAAATCGCACCATACAAGTGATGGTATGCACTATGCTAAATTCATTTGATTTGCCAAAATATTTTTGGGCGGAAGCCGTCAATACGGCTTGCCAAAAACCCCTTATGAACTTTATTTTGGAAAAACTCCTTTCATTGGTTATTTTCGTATCTTTGGTTACAAATATTTTATTTTAAATACAAAAGATCATCATGACAAATTTGATTCCAAAATTGATGTTGGTATTTTCTTAGGTTATGCACCTCGAAGTAAGGCTTATAGGGTCTTTAACAAACAAACTCTCGTTGTTGAAGAATCTATAAATATTACTTTTGATGAGACTAATGTTGGTTCTCAAGTTGTTTTACCTAGAAAAGATGATGATGATGATGTTGAGGGAGGATTAGACTTTTTACAAATCAATGATACACCCTCTATAGAAGTACAAAAGGATGTGGATAGCTCCAATGCTCATGAACAAGTTGAACTTCCAAAAGCTTGGAAATTCGCATCAAACCATCCAAAGAAACAAATAATTGGGAGCCCTTCATAAGGAGTTATTACTCGCTCAAAAGCTTTGAGTGAGTGTGGTAATGTTGCTTTCTTATCTCAACTAGAGACTAAAAAGATTAATGATGCTTTAAATGATGATTTTTGGGTTTTAGCTATGCATGAGGAACTAAATAATTTTTAAAGAAATAATGTTTGGAAACTAGTTCCTGTTTTAGCTATGCATGAGGAACTAAATAATTTTTAAAGAAATAATGTTTGGAAATTAGTTCCTAGACCTAACAATGCTAGTGTTATTGGTACTAAATGGGTTTTTAGAAACAAACTTTATGAACATGGCATTATAACTAGAAATAAAGCTCGTTTGGTTGCCTAAGGATACAATCAAGAGGAGGGCATAGACTATGATGAAACCTTTGCACCGGTTGCAAGGTTGGATTCTATTAGGATGTTTTTGGCTTTTGCTAGCTTTAAAAATTTCAAATTGTTTCAAATAGATGTTAAAAGTGCCTTTTTAAATGATTTTATAGAAGAGGAAGTATATGTTGAGTAACCCCCCGGTTTCATAGATCATGCTTTTCCTAATCATGTTTACCGGGTTCAAAAAACTTTATATGGGTTGAAACAAGCTCCTAGAGCTTTGTATGCTCGCCTCTCTAGTTTTCTTGTTAAAAATGATTTTTCAAAAGGAACAATTGACAACACTCTTTTTGTGAGAAAAAAGAAAAATGATTTCATTTTAGTTCAAATATATGTTGATGATATCATTTTCGGTGCTACTAATGAATCTTTGTGCAAGGAATTTTCTAAAGTTATACAAGATCATTTTGAGATGAGTATGATGGGAGAGCTTACATTCTTTCTCGGGCTCCAAGTCAAGCAAACTAAGGATGGAATATTCATTTCTCAAAGCAAGTATACTAAGGAATTGGTGAAAAAATTCAATTTGGAAAATTCTAAGCATGCGCCTACTCCCATGAGTACAAGTGTCAAGCTTGATGCGGATGAGAGTGGTGAAGATGTGGACCAAAAATTATACCGAGGTATAATAGGTAGTCTTCTTTATCTCACCACTAGTAGACCCGATGTCATGTTTAGTGTGTGTGCATGTGCACGTTTTCAAGCTTCTCCTAAAGCATCTCATTTAATTGCGATTAAAAGGATCATTAAGTATGTTAATAGAACTTTTAATCTTGGTTTATTTTATCCAAAGAGCACCACTTTTGATTTATATGGTTTTTGTGATGCCGACTTTACCGGATATAAGGTAGACCGTAAGAGTACGAGTGGAACATGCCAATTCTTAGGAAATTTTCTTATTTCTTGGGCTTCCAAGAAATAAAATTGCGTTGCATTGTCCACTACTGAAGTGGAATACATTGCCGCCGGTTTATGTTGTGCCCAAGTTTTGTGGATGAAATAAAGCTCAGTTGACTATGATTTGTTTTTTCAAAATATAAAAATCTTTTGTGATAACACTAGTGCTATTAATATTTCCAAAAAATCGGTTTTGCATTCTAGAACCAAGCATATTGATGTGCGCTATCATTTCTTACGCGATCATGTAGAGAGACAAGATGTATCCCTAGTGTTTGTTGACACAAAATCTCAATTAGCGGATATATTTACTAAGCCTCTTGGTGAAGATGATTTTTATCGTATAAGAAATATCTTGGGCTTATGCAATATGTGAAAATTTTATTTGCTTGCTTGTTTAGTTGCATTTTTGCATGCATTTCTCTTTACCCCATTTTTTATGGTGACAAGGAGGGAGAGAAATCTCTTCATTTGTTGCATATATTTAGGGGGATCTCATAGATAGGGTGAGCACCTATCTATAAGATATATTTATTTTTGTTCTTATATAATGGTTGGTTGTCATCATCAAAAAGGGGAAGATTGTTAGCCCTTATGTTTTGATAATGTTTTACAACCACCATTATCGGTACTAATTATTTATTGAGTGATAATGCAGTTAATATACATATCAAGCATGTTAGTACCACAAATGGAGGATTGGATGGAATATGCGCTACAACGATGATATCCAAAGGAGGAGGAGGCATAGTGATGAAGCAACGTTCATTCAAGAACACCAAATGTAATAAGAAGCTTCATCCAACTCAAGCTATATCAAAACTCAAAGAATTGTATTCTACGAGAGGATATTAGCTAGTTTTTATTTTTCTCTCTAGTGCTAAAATGTAGGCAAATAGTTTAGATTTCATCTGAAGCTATTGGGATATCACACACACATTTTCATATTTATATTTTTGAGCGTATTTCACAAAATACTATTTTTCATAAGTATGAGGACCTATTTTCAAAATTCCTTTTCCAAACAATTTGATTTTAGTATTAAAAATATTTTATAAAGTTTCACAATTTTCAGAAGTCAAATGAATATTTTACAAATATTTTAAGTGAGTCAAAAACCATTTTTTTAGTGTATCAGTTTGCAGTCGACCGCCACGGTCGACCGCGCCTGAGTTAATTCGTCAGTGGGCAGCAGAGATTTTCACGGTCGACCGTCGTGGTCGATCGTGAGCTCAAGAATTCCCACGGTCGACCGCCACGGTCGACCGCAGAAGTCTCTGGAAGTTTTCTCAGTTTCTGAGCTGTCTCGCGGTCGACCGCAAAAAAGTCACGGTTGATCGTCGTTTAATTTAAACAGTCACCTGGTACAGATTTTCAGCGCCGATTTCACACGATCTCAACGCAGTTTTGTTTCCAGGTTTTAGGGGATTGGGTATGTGTTCAAACAGCTGTGGTTTTCTATTTAAACCTATACTCTTCTTCTTCCTCATTGTCCCAGCTCTTTCAAAATATTTCAGAGAACGTTTTTACAGAGCTTAATTTTCAAACCTGTTTCTTTCTGAGTTTTTGTGTTTCACATCCCAGCTTCAGTGTGATCTTCTCTTTGTCATAGGGACATTGTAAATAGAGGGTTTTTACATCAATTTCTACTATTTTGAGAGCTTGATCTTGTAGAGATCAATTGTGTGGGAGTGTGATCTAGTGAGATCAACTGTGTAGTGTGAGATCGTGAGGGGATCACTGTGTAGAAGAAGTTCTAGCTTCCAAACCGGGTTGTCTAGTGGATTTCTCCTCGAAAGTGGGGAGCGGGGATGTAGATCAGCGGACCGAACCTCGTTAACACATCGCGCGTCACAGGATAATGATCCCTAACTCTATCTCCTCCATATTGATTGCTTTTGGATATTGTGTTTTGCTTGTCTTAATTTTTATTGCATAATTATAGCCTTGTGACCCTAATCACCCCCCTCTAGGGTCCAACACTTACTTGCGGCTGATTAAATTGTTGGTTATATGAGCTTGTATTGGTATGGTTACTTGTTGGTTTGTTGTGGGTTTTAAGTCCAATTTGAGCTGCTTGTATACGTCGGTCCAACTCGCTTATGTGTGGACAGATTTTGTTTTATTTTTTGCAACTAGTTTGAGCTTACTTGCGGCTGCCTAATGCTGGTTATATGAGCTTGTTTGCATACTTGGATGGCTTGCTTGCAGTTTTTTTCATTCTTGCATACTTTGATGACTTGCTTGTTTGCTTACTTTCTGGTTACATGAGCTGACATGCGGTTTGGTTTGTTTCATTTTTTGTTCTTAGTGCTATCATTCTTTGATGGCATGCTTGTAGCTTTGGTTTGTTGTGGGTTTTAAGTCCAATCTTAGCTACTTGCGGGTTTGTTACTTATTTGATTGCTTGCTTGTATGTGGACAGGTTTTGTTGCAGCCTTGGTTATTTGAGCACTGAGCTTGTTTTTGAGCTTGTTTTTTATGACTTACTAATTTGGTTGTTTTAGTTTAAGTTTATCGCTGAGCTTGGTTGCTTGTGAGTTTGCTTGTTTTCCATGGTTTTGTTCAACCTTTGATGGATTTGTGAGCTTAGGTTAAGTTCAGCCTTTGATGGATTTGTTTCAATTTCAGTTTCATAATGATAAGCTTGGTTTTTGATGGATTTGTGAGCTTGTGTTAAGTTCAGTCTTGGTCGCAGAGCTTGGTTGTTTTTGCAACCTACAACACTGGTTATATGAGCTTGGGTTCTTTTGCAGGTTTATATAAATATGGATGGATATGATACTTGATAGCAACCGACATTGCATGATATGTATTGGTATGGCTATTTTGTATTGTTCAATTTGGGCAATGATGATGGTCATATATTATGAGAATGCAATCTATAATATTTTGCTATGTTTAGGTAGGGCAATCTAGGATGAGAATGCAACCTACATTGTATTTGTAATGTTAGGTGAGACAATCCATTCAATGTGATTGCAACCTATATTGCTGTTAGCCCCAAATGTCGCTAGGAATGAACCTTAGAGGGGGTGAATAGAGTTTATGCTAATTTAATCCAATTTAATGCCAATTAAAACTAATTAACAAGTTATCCTAGCAGGTAATATATGCAATAATTATATGCAAGGATAAGCAATATAAACAAAGGATAAAATAAACAAACTACAAATGTGATAGGGTAATATACACAAAGAGTAATAGACAATGACGATATAAGATAAACACAAAAGTAAATACGCTAATGACTAACTCAAACAAAAATAAATGATCACGGAGTTCGAACATTCCATCCTACGTCTCCGCTCCCCACTCCCGGGAGAAATCTACTATCACACCGGGTTTTCAATGCTCACCCAAAAATATTTACACCTTACAATCGATTTTCTACGTTCGCTGACAAACGTTTACAACTCACACTTGTAACTACACAAATACAACCTCAAGTGTTGGCCTCTCACGTGTCTCCCTTAACTGCTCGGAATTACTACCTCTCACTAAGCTTTACTATCGACGTCACTCCTCTTGGGACCGACCACGTCTCTCATATCTACACTCCTCTTAGTGTACTTGTGCAATATAATATGACCTCACAAATGAAAGCTCAACAACAAATAATTTGTTTTCTAAACAAGGTGAGAACTCAATTAAGCTCAACTCAATGTTACAAACTCTCACAACCCAAATATACTATGTATGAAAATACTAAAAGCTCAATGTGGGTGTGTGTAACAAAGAGATTAAATAAAACAAACAAAACTCACATAAATCTAGCTTTAATAAAAATGATTAACAAATAAATAAATATAAAGCTAGAATGGGTTTAGTGAAACTTCTCTATAGATCAAGAGTGAGAAAGAGAATGGAATGAAGCTCAAACACCAAATATTATCTCCTCTTTCTCTTGTGAAAATCTCTTCACAAATAATGTAAGGATCATGAATTTTTGATACTAGTTAAAATAAATTTTTGGTATTTTAAAATATTAAATTATTATTTTTAAAAGAGTATTTGTATTTCTCAATTTTCTAGAATTTTCTACGATTCAAAAACCCGATTTTATATTTATTTATTGATTTGATAATTATGAATTAATTAGTTACGATAAAAACTTATAAATAATATTGTTGTATTATTGTTAATTTTATTATTGTTATTGTTTATTTTTTTAAAGAATTTCCCTAATTATTCCTAATTAATCCCTATTATTTCTTAACCCTAACCCTACCCTATAATTACCCCCGCTCTCTCCCCTCCTCATTTTTCACGCCACCACTACACCCCTCTCACCCGTACTCTCTCTCTCTCTCTCCAATAATTCTCTCCCTCTCTTCTCATTCTCTCTCTTCTCTCTCTCTTCTCTCTCTCTCTCTCTCTCTCTCTCTCCAATAATTCTCTCCAATCCTCCTCGTTCAGCGACACCATCCCTACGCCGCCCTAAGTCCGCTCCTCCATGTTCGCCGACCAGCCATCTCAGGCCGCACGCCAGCCAACCAGCCAGGCTTCTAAGCTTCCACTCGCCACTCCCCGCCCTCCATCTCTTCTCCGCCAGTCGAGCGCCCCTTGCCACCGCGCCGAGCTCCTCCTCCTCTGCTCTTTTCGCGCGCCACTCAGCCCAAAGCCGAACCCACGCCTCCCCTCACAATCGGCACCCCTTCAGCCACCTGCCAGCCCATCCTCGACGACCACCACCTCGTTATCCTTCACCCCAGCGCCCTCCTCCACCCCTCAGGCCACCGTCGATCAGCAACTCTGACTTCAGATCCGCACCTCCAGAACCCCGTTGACCCCCTACCCTCTCGTGATCTCCTTCCCTCAGCTCTTCGCCCTCCAGATCTAGCACCCGACGACCAATAGTAGCGCCTCCAAGCACCACGATGCCATGCCCAGATCCGCGCTCGGAGCTCCGTCATCCGACCACCCACCAGCCCTCAACTGCCCTGAGCTCCCTCCGCCAGATCCAAGCCGTCGCGAGCTCCTCCCCTTACTCCGACGATCCACACCACCTCTCGTAGAACCCCGCTACCGTCGAGCCGAGCACGCCGACGTCCCAACGACCCGCTCCTCCTCCACCGATGACCCCCGCTGCAGTTGACGACACACCCGAGGCAAGATCCTGATATTCTTTAACTCGTCTTTACTTTTTAGATATACTATTCATTAAGTATGTGCATAGATTAGTTGTAATGTGAATTTTGTGATTACATGCGTGGATTTGTCGTTGAATGATACTAAAGAATTTTTTAAGGAAATTGATTTGTAAAAAGATTATTTGAATTATTAAGAAAATAATTTTAAAATAAATTGTTTGGCAATGAAATCATTTTAGGAAAATTATAATAAATTTAAAGAATTTAATTCGGCAAAAGAATCATTTTTTAGATAATTATAATGATTTAAAGGAATTTATTTTGAAAAAGAAGTTATTTTTAGATTAATTATAATGAGAAAAGAATTTTATATGATTTAAAGGAATTTATTTTGAAAAAGAAGTTATTTTTAGATTAATTATAATGAGAAAAGAATTTTATTCTGTAAAAATGGATTATTTGAGTTGTTAAATTATAATGAGAAAAGAATTTTATTCTGTAAAAATGGATTATTTGAGTTGTTATTATAATAAATAATTTTTGAAAGAATTTATTTTGCGAAAGGATTATTTAAGTTAATATTTATTATTTAAAAAGATTATTTTAGAATAATCACGATGAGAAATAAGTGTTAAGAAATTATTTTGGAAAAAAGAATTATTTTCTGAATTACATAGTTGTTGTTTATGATCATATTTCATGTTTTGTATTTATTTAATATATTTGACACGTCTTCTATGTATTGTTCATCTTGTGATTGAGAACCATTAGTAGTTCATGACTTAGTGGCCTCGTGCGTCATGAACAGACTTAGTGACATGTGTGAGTGTGTTGATTAAGTTTAGGTGGTGAACCCGAGTTTCAATGTGGATTATGTTTGACTTAGAAAATACGAGAAGAGTTGGGATAGGGAAGTTAATGTTCATGTGCTTGGATGTGACTGTTGATGTATCTTCTAGCCCGCGCCGGTGAATTTGTGTAGTCACTGGGGTTGGTTTGTTAGGTTAAAGTGAATTCGTGTAGTCACTTTAGTCCGTGACCTGTTTCGTCACCCGAGCTTTACCTGAGTTCGAACCAGGATGAGATCGGATAACGTGTAGTCCTCTGACTGATTCATGTAGCGGTATTGGATGCACGTAGAGGATTTGTGAACAGTCAGTTATCCGCTGATATGAATGTTAACTTTATGTGAGATGTGGACCAATGAGTTTTAGGATGCCTAGTCACATGACATTATTTCTTGGTTAAGTATGAATTCTTATGAGATGTAGGCCAATTGTACTTCCTTTCCATATATAGATCGGGATTAATATTTAATTATCTACAATTTGAGACATAAGGTATATATATATGAAGGTTTCATTATTTGGATTATTTTGCTCGACGTACTACGTCTCGAGTTGTAGATTTTTAAGTATTAATTCCATCTAGTTGTATGACCTTATGACTCGAATGATTACTCTGATTGCTTGCTGCATGATCGACTTGTTACTTGGTTGATTTTGTTGGATTTTCAGTTGTACGTTTCTTTTATCATCCTATTATCGTATCGTTTTCCATTTTGGTTTTCGTTGTTCTATTTATTTGTGGGGTCTTGCCATGTGCCATGCACACTGACGTACACCTGTTTTCTCTGGTGTACGTCAGACTTAGAGGAAGAACAAGTTCAACTGGAGCCAGAGAATTCTCAGCAAGAGCGCCTTGTAGACGGAGCAGAAGAAGGACTCGAAGTCTATTCTTCCCATTTATTAGTTAATGGTTCTGTTTACTCTTGTAGTACTTCCCATTTTAGTTTGAACGATGTATTATATTTCTCTAGTATTCATTTGTTCATTTTGTATAAGGGCATGTTAACCCGAATATTATGTCTCGGATGTTATCCTATTTATGATATGATATTTTTTTATTCTGTTGTCTATTATATTCTTGCTTATTGTGATCGGGGACCTGTATCTTTGCATTGTATTTAATTCTAGACGCTTAGCATATTAGGTTGAGGAGAAACGATTATTTTATTTATTCTCCTTAATCTAATACGTCGCGGGCTTGTTCACGTTCCGATTTTCCTGTATTTTGGGAAGCGGTGCGTGACAAACAAGCTTGAAACAAACACTAAAACGAACTTAAACCCTTGTTAAACTTTTGTAAACTTGTATAAATAATTTTCTTAGGTAAAAATAGAGCTGGGTATGAGGGGGTATATATAGGGAATCCCAAAGATCAAGAAAACTCAACAAAAAAACCAAAAAAATCAAAACAGTACAAAGCTAGAAAAAACTAGTCGTTACAGCATCAGTCGACTGACAGGTTCGATTAGTCGACTGATAAGCTAACTGTTACAGGAAGCTCACAGCTCATCAATCGACTGAAGACCTTGTTAGTCAACTAATCAGTCAACTGAATAAGCAACAGAAACAAATGATGATTTCATGCGTTTTTATCAGTCGACTGATAACACAATATCAGCCTGATTAAAACAGAAAATATAATTTTTAAAGTGCCTTTAAAAATAGCAAATAAATTTAAAAAAAATATAAACTTTAGGAATGTTTTCAGCAAAAGTTGTTTCTGTTGAGGAATTCATTATATCTTCATTTGATTACAACAAATTCAAAGAAATAGTCTTTTTATAAGACCTTTTCTACACAACGAAGCAAAAATTACAACTCTTGAGAAAATAACACAAAAATCGTCTATCGATTCTTGTTTTTGTGGGACTTTGCCTGTGTCGGGAACGCTTTGGTTCGTGGACCGCCGAATCACAGATCGTGAAGGGGGTTTACTGATTCTGACTTCGTTTATCGAAGTGAGAATTTGAAACGATATCTTATCAAAGTAAGATAGTCGTTCTTCTTAAAATCAAGTCAAAGCTTAATTTCAAGGAGTTGCACGAAAACTCAGATCTGCTCTCTCTGCTCTGGATTGCTCGAAAATATGCTCGATCCTCGTCAGAAATGACCCTAGGGGGGTATTTATAGCCTCTGGGTAATAACTGCACAAAACTCACACAAAACAACACGTTAAGGCCGCGAGACAATGTTTCCTGTCTCGCTGGGCGAGACAGTGTTTACTGTCTCGGCCCGCGAGATAGTAAATGCTGTCTCGGAAGTGGAATATTCTGGCAGTTTTCATTTTTTAACTGTCTTCCCACGTTTCAAACTCCGTTATTTTGGTAGTTATTCACGTGATTTTCGCCCAAGATGTTTCCCACGTCCCTTGGCAGTTAATAGAAACGTGTAGGGCAGTTATCGAGGTGGTTTTTGACTATTTCAACACTGTCTCACTGGTGAGACAGTAAAATACTGTCTCGCTGGAGAGACAACAAAGTCTGTCTCGCTGGCGAGACAGCAAACTCTGTCTCGCTGGCGAGACAGTAAAGTCTGTCTCGCTGGCGAGACAGCAAAGTCTGTCTCGCTGGCGAGACAGGAAAGTCTGTCTCGCTGGCGAGACAGTTCATATCTGTCATTTTTGAGTAATTTTTCCTATGTTCGGATATCTATTGGCATTTTTTGACGCCTACAGATACCCCCTCCAAAGTATTCCAGGCTTATTCTTTTATAGAGGAGCATGAGATACTTTGGATAAGATAGATTTTACTTACGATCCCTTCAATGCTTGGTGGAGTAGATCGTGTAGAAGAATCTGTAAAATGGCTTCGGCTCTTGATCTCTTCGTTCATTAGTCTATTCAGTTCTTTGTAGAATAGCTAATACTTCTCCGGCACTGCGTTTATCGCTCGACCGTTGTTGAGATCTTGAATTGAAGTCGGTATTTCCAGGTTGATGCTTGTTTGTCTCTCGAAAGTTCATCAGGTTATCCTTAAGAATATCAAGAGTGATATTCTCCAGAAACTTCCCGTTGAATGTAGGAAAACAGTTTAGACTCGTGTACCCATTGGAGTATTCATTTATACTGCAACATCATAACAATCGTTGCCCTCTCGTGATACGAGACACCTTATACTGTCTCACTGTGCGAGACAGTAAATGCTGTCTCGCGGTGCGAGACAGTAAATGCTGTCTCGCGGTGCGGGATAGTAAAGTCTGTCCCGCATGGCGAATTCAGGGTTATAAAACCCCGACTTAGGGTTTTTAGGGCTTTTTTTTACGTCGGCTTTTTGCAGTGATTTCTGGCGATTTTGTGAGCGATTTTGAGTGACTTTCGACCAGTTCTCTACCTTTCCTTCTCCTCTTCACTTCTGATTTGTGTGGAGCTCTTGCTTTGGGGAGATTTTGTTCGGGTTTGACAGGTTTGTTCACCCTCTTCCTTTGAAATCTCAACTTCTTTTAATTGTGACCTTGCATGCACTGTTTCGGTGATATTTTGTGATATTTTGTTCAATTTCACGTTCAAAACCCTAAGTCTCCTCTCGGGTTTCAATGTAGCTTGTGTTTTCATCATGTCGTCGCGCCGATCCAGAGGTTCCCGAGGCCGCTCGACTGCTCAGTCCCCTGAAGAGACTGGTCCCGCTGTCGTTTCACATGGGGGTATATTTCTTTTGCCCTTTCACGAATTTAAATATTGTATTTCGTCAATTTCATATATATGTACCTATATTTGCGTGCAGATCCTCGTTTGTATCCTTTGAGATACCCTCGAGAAGAGCCGGTATCCTCCCTTGAGGGGATCGACGCTTAAAAGTGTTTGTTTTGCTTGGACAAAACACACTTCATAATATACAGGGGCGATTTCATATCATCCCATATGTATTGAAAGGTTCTGGTATGCCGTTATAATGCCCGTGCATAGTAACGCATATCTCTTTTATACATATGGTAGATGGAAAATCGTCACACCTGTTACGAGATAGCGACTATATCTTTTGGAGTAAGATATACCGTTTTCTCTAAAATTTTAGGACTATACTTACACAGCTTATGTGTATCTCCTGTATCAGTCCATTTTCCTTCCACAATCTTCACCGTCGATGCAGTTACGGGCCAGAGTAATGTCACTCATTCTTATTATGAGGGGATACCGTTAATCGAGTCTGCTCCTCAGTTCAAGTCAGATTACAGCGAAGGGGCCCGAGAGTTGATTCAACGAGGTAGTTGCCGTATTCTGCGACGGTTAATCACAGACGCAACATTAATTTCAGAACAGGACTCAAACCAATGTATAAGGAAACCAGACTTCTTGTTTGGTGACTCCATAAAGGATCCGGCGATTGCTTTCTGCAAGCCGGCGCAGTGGTTACATGAAGATGGTTCGTCATTCTTGTACTTGCCTTTTATCCCTCGAGAGCATTCACTGTTAAAGTTTAGGAATTTATCGATTGGACGTGAAATGTTCTGGAGGTTAACCGAAAACCACGAACGTATTCATTGCGGTTTCATCGAGAAAGAGGCTACTCCAGGTTCCAGTGAAAGAGCTTCTATACGAGGGCTTCATCCGGGTGTCTTAGGCCAAGACAATATACCTCAGAATGAAAAGACAGCGCAGGCCAACACCGTGAAGAATCGTTTGGCTGCAATGAAGAAGAAATTACCCCACGAGAGTTTCAGATGTTATGGATGGGTCCATTATTATGGGGATAAATGGTGGTGGACCAGAATGACTCGATATGTGTTGAACCGTTGGGGGCGAGAGTTAGCAGAACTAGGGTTGGAAGTCCCGATCCGTGCCAGCATGCATGGTCTGCAAATTAGTGTAGGTCATTTCCTCCGTTTGTTCGAGATCTACAATCCTGACACTAATACGTTCTTCACCAAGAACGGGGAGCTCGGGTTACCATTGCACGAAATGATGAAGGTGTCTGGTTTGCCCATAGGCGATGTTCCATATCAAGAGTTCTTCCCAACCACCAGTCAACTTAATAAGATGAAGGAGTGGGTTACGGCAGTTAGTTTCCGCATTCACGCAAGAGAAAAAGAAACCCTCTGCCAGTATATCTGTTCCGAAACTAGAATTACCCTACACTTATTTGATGACATGGTTGGTTCTGCACCGGCCAGATTTAATGGAAGCTCCTGAGATGGTGGATCCTAGTCTTCCTCTTTTACAGACCCTTGAGGGTTGCAAATGGATCAACCATCGATGGCCGGATATAACGAGGCAGTTCAAAATTCATAAGTGTTGGGAATTCTTCCCTTGCTTCCCTCGGTTCTCCGGCACTTACAACACAACTTTATTGGATGCTGAAGACCCGAGGCAGAACCGTACTGTTCTAGATGTCGGATGTTTCAGATGGCTGATGAATATCCGACCTGGATATCTGTTGTTCAGGGTAAGGGACGTTTGCCACATTGAGCCCTATCTTCCATGTCGATTTGCCCGTCAATTCGGCTATGACCAAATTTATATCGGCAACCCGAATCGTCACCTTAGCTTTTGAGGTGCACTTATTGATGGGGCGAGAGCTTGGTTTTGGAGTATTGTCGGCTGCACCAATGTTGAATTCGATCTCCCTTTAGAAGCGTCGCCTCTACGGATGACCTTCCTCTTTTGTAAGTGGTTGATTGCCGCTAATATCGTCACTCGACATGGGAGAGTATCAGACTCAGAGGAAGAGGCAGCTCCGCAGCAAGCGACAGAGGCGACTCATGAGGCTATGGTGTCGACTCGAGGAAAAGAGGCTGCTGAATCCTCGAGAAAAGGAAAGGAACCGGTTCTTCCAGCTGGTAGTGAAGAGGAATTTGATAGTGAGGAAACAGAGACTTCTGAAGAGGCGGGTGAGACTAGCTCAAGTTCTGATGAAAGAGCTGGTCTCCCTGATTCTTTCTTTGAAAGGGGACTTGTAAGACCTTCCGTCGCTCCGGCCCAACCACAAGCTGCTCCGAAAAAATGGAGATAGAGAGTCATCATGACCTATCCTAATCGGATGACGGTGGACGTTCTCACTGGAGACGAAGAGGATGAAGAGGATACAGTGCCTCTTACTCGTAGGCAAAGATCTCAATCTTCCACTCAGGCTCAAACTCAGATTCCTCCTGGAACTGAATTACGCACGAAACGTCATCATGAAGGTTCTGAAGTACGTCCACTGAAGAGACAAAAGAAAGCCGTTTCTAAACCACGTGTTCATCTCCCCACTTTAGAGGAAACGTCTGCCCGTAGCGCTTCTTCAGAAGAACAAGGTAACAATTCGTTTTTATTGCTTTCACGCTTCTTAACGCTCGAACTCATTTCATGCTCAACTTCTGCAGGGAGTCGAGAAGAAGGAGAATTGCCAGCTGATGCTGCTTCTCCCGGAGGTATGGAAACTGAGGAGACCAGTTTCGTCCAACAAATGCAGGATGCTTTGAAAGAAGGACCAGCTGATGTTCTACCAACTCCTGATATTGATCCATCGGTTGCGGATACAGGTACTGATCTTTCTCCCCTCGGAAGAGAAATCCGAGAAATGAATGAGTTAGACCGTGTGCCTCCTTTAATGACCAGTGCACTTTGTCTCCTTTTAGTCAAGCTAAAAGAAGTGGGTACAAGTAGTGGAGCTCTCGAATCCGTCTCGGTC
>NC_033800.1:7182781-7187570 GCF_001876935.1 Asparagus officinalis | reverse complement strand
AGCGACGGAAAATGGACTTTTAGCGACGGAAAATTCCGTCGCTAAAAGTTGAAAATCCAGCAGTGAGTGTGGTATTTTTGAATCTTTGGGTGCATAGCTCATGTCCACGTACCACACCAGAAAAGAAGTAAGTTGGATGATAAGAGTAGGAAGTGTGTGTTCTTGGGTGTTAGTGATGAGTCAAAGGAATATAAGTTGTATGATCCGGTTATGAAGAAGATTATTATGAGCAAGGATGTCATGTTCGAAGAAGAAGAGAGTTGGGATTAGGGCAGAACTGAAGAAGAGTGTAGATTTATGTGCTAGAATGGGAAGATGAAGAAGAAAGTGATGGTGAACTAAATGGACAGGAGCAGAATGAAGCAACTGAAGGTGAGAATATAAATACTGCAAGCAGTAGCTCAAGTAACAGTTCGAGTGGTACAACTCCAAATGAAGAGAATGATGTTCTAGTTGAAGGGAGGGGTACAAGAAATAGGAGAGAACCGGTTTGGATGGTGGACTACGCAACAGGTGAAGGGTTATCAGAGGAGGAAGGGCTGAATGCAATGATGATGGTAACTGAAGATGATCTGTTCCTGTTTGAAGAAGCAGTTAAAAGCAAGCAGTGGAGAGAGGCTATGGTAGCAGAAATTGAGGCTATAGAACGGAACGAGACATGGGAGCTGACAGATTTGCCTAGAGGAGTGAAGCCTATTGAAGTTAAGCGGGTTTTCAAAACCAAACTTAATGAAAATGGGGACGTAGAAAAGTTCAAGGTAAGATTGATGGCTAAAGGTTATGCACAACGTTATGGAGTGGATTATACTTAGTTTTTTGCACCTATATATGGCAAGGCTTGACACCATTCAAGTGGTACTTGCAGTGGCAGCACAGTGTGGACGAGAAGTTTTTCAACTTGACGAGAAGAGTGCTTTACGGAGAACTCAAGGAAGAGGTGTTTGTGCAACAGCCAGAGGGGTTCATTAAGAAAGGTGAAGAAGGAAGAGTTTACTGGTTGAAGAAGGCGCTATACGGCCTCAAGCAAGCACCGAGGGTGTGGTATAGCAAGATTGAGACCTACTTTGTACGAGAAGGTTTTGAGAGATGTTCCAGTGAGCACACCCTCTTTACAAAGTCAAAATGAGGTAATGTGTTAATTGTAAGCCTTTACGTAGATGACTTAATCTTTACTGGAAGTGATATAAGAATATGTGATGAGTTTAAAAACTCAATGATACTGGAGTTTGATATGTCCGATTTGGGAAGAATGAGACACTTTCTTGGAGTAGAAGCTTTGCAGAGCTCGAATGGTATTTTTATCTGTCAGAGGAGGTATGCTCATGAAGTATTGGCAAGGTTTGGCATGACAAGCAGTAATGACGTGAAAAATCTAATTGTTCCAGGCACAAAATTGTCGAAAGATGAAGGAGGGACCAAGGTGGATGAAACTTTGTTCAAACAGGTGGTTGGAAGTCTCATGTACTTAACTGTAACTCGACCTGACTTGATGTATAGTATGAGTCTCATTAGCAGGTTTATGTCTAGTCTAACTATGTCACATTGGTTGGCTGCCAAAAGGATCCTGAGATACTTGAAGGGAACAACCGAGCTAGGCATATTCTACAATAGGGGAGCAAGCAATTCAGAGCTCTTGGCCTTTACGGACAATGGATATGCTAGTGATCTTGATGATCGAAGAAGTACTTCTGGGTTTGTGTTCATGCTAGGGTCTGGAGTTGTTTCATGGTCCTCCAAGAAACAGCCAGTGGTGACTTTGTCTACCACCAAAGCCGAGTACATTACAACCGCTCTCTGTACTTGTCAGTGCATTTGGCTTAGGAGAATTTTGAAGAAACTTGGAGTAGAGGAGAAGAAAGGTATTGTGATTATATGTGATAGTAGTTCTGTTATTCAGTTATCTAAGAATCTAGTTTTCCATGAAAAGAGCAAGCATATTCATGTGAGGTTCCACTTTCTGAGGGATTTGGTGAATGATGGAGTTGTGGAGTTGAACTACTGCAATTCTCAGAATCAAGTCGCAGATTTGATGACGTAGCCTCTCAAGTTAGAGCTGTTTGTGAGACTTAGAAGCATGCTTGGGATGGTCAGTGCATCGGAAGTAAGCTAAGCACAGATGCTTTAGCTTAAGGAAGGGAATGTTAGTTAGACTTTGTTGCTTCTGTTTTTAAGTTTACTTTTTCAAGCTAGTTTGTTGCTAATAAGACCTATTCTTCAGGGAAGATAGGGTTTGTTTCTTTAAAATTTGAGTTACTACGTTGTAGGCTTGTAAAGCGTAAGTTTGTTATTTCCTTCTCATGTAAAGGCTATTTATAGCCCTCGGTTTATAGAATTCAATAACACATTCCTCCATTCTTTTCATTTGAACTCTCTGAGTTACCGATTTCATTTTGAAAATAGAATTGATTAGAGTTGAATGCGTGCCCGTGTTTGTATCGGAATTGAGGAACACTCCCCTCTAATGAGGTGATGTTTAGTTTGCTTTTGGTTGAACCTTAGATCGACCAGCTATTATAGCGTTTGATTGCATCTTAACTCTTAAGTATGTAGAGATCTAGCTTATAGTGTTTGATTGCCTCTTAAGTGCGTAGCTAACTAGCTTTGAGTAGCTCTTAAACATGTAGGGACCTCTTGCTCTCTTGGCCGGATTGTAAAGCCATTCTTAGGCGAATTACCTCATTAATGAGCATGTTAATCGTATCATACCTTTGATTAAAAAAATATTTACAGGCTATTATCAGTATGGGACAATGAATTTTCTTACATTATCTTCATACCACATGAGATCAGTTAAACCTCATCAGAATATATGTCATTTTTATTTGCAACAAGGGTAACTTGGATAGATGACTCCAACATCTTAAAAAGAGCTCGAGTTCAAGCTCTTACATTATTAGGAGAAATCAACTATCTAAAGAACCTTTTTAAGTGAAATCATTCTCAAATCCAAACTCTTTACAAAAAATCATCAAGAATATTCATGCTTGAGACCATTAATGACGGAGCAAACTCATCCAACCATTGTGATAGATCCCAATGAGTTAATATATATATCTTACTTTAATAATTAGTGATGAATGTACCATAAATTTTATTCTATTTTGGTGCTCCCACAAACAAAAAAGTAGGTCAATAGTATGGAACTTGTAGTATAATTATCATGTTCCTACCATTTTAAACTAATAACTTTTGACATCATCTTAGGGGGTGTTTGTTTCAAATCTTATAATTTTAGGATATGAATTTCATCATGGGATTTGAAATCCACATGTTTTTTAACATGGGTTGAGATTTCTAAAATATTGTTTGTTTTATAAATATTTTGGGATATGTAATCCTATAATTTGTATTTTGTTTATGTCAAATTCAAATTATAGCATTACAAATTTTAGAATTTGAAATCTAGTCTAAATCCTCTCTCAAAGAGGGGATTTCACAAATGCTATAATGTATTAGTTTTTTATTATTTGGGTATTCAATATCCCAAAATTAATTTTGAATCAAACAAATGTTATGGAATCCATAAACTCAAAAAAAAAAACTCTCTTTTTCAGCCTAGAATTTATAATACACCATCTATCCCCAAAAAAATTGAAACAAACACCCCCCTTTTAACAGATTGAGATCCTCTACTCATCAATAGTGACTCCTAACATTTGCTAATGCATCTCCACCTTTTATTTTGTGGATAAACACAAAATAAAAGATGGTCCCACAAAATGAAAGGTGAAGATGTATTAACAAATATTAGGAGTCACTATTGATGAGTAGAGGATCTCAATCTCCTTTTAACACCAAGATATTACGGAGAAAATAGACGCTATTATTTTCCCAACTGGCTTTAATTTGTTGCCCACAAGGATTCATCAATCCCTCAACATCACCATTGGACGTTTGTAGTTGTCGTGGCTGCCAAAATCTAATCCTCGAAGTCAAAAAGGCGCGGGTTTTTCTGACAACTGAAACTGTACCGTCATCTGTTCTTGCCCTGCGATTGCATCTTTGTGTGTAATCTGACGTCGGCAGTCATGGTAGGTCCAAAAATCATACGTCTCCCCAAAAACGTGAGTATTTACGTAATAAGGACAACTCTTTGGATCAGCAGTCGTGGCACCCATTAGTCTATATCTTTTTATGTTATTTTTTCATCTTTCTAATGATTTTTTTTTTGCACTCAAGTCGTTACATAACAATTTCACAGAATGTACGTTTAATGAGATCTTCCAAATACACTATCGTATTAATTATTAATTACAATTAAAAAGTCTGTCATTGACTTTTATGCAATAAGTTGTTTTCTCCTACATAATTTGTGTATATATAGTAAATTGTATGTGATGTAATTTAATAATGCTAGGTAGACCACTTTTTTCGAACTACTCTCACACTACCAAAAAAAAATTAGTAAGAAGAAAGCGTGAGGACTTTAGCGAGTTATCAAATATGATCAAGTGGAAGAGGGAGGACCCCTAATTTTCTATTTTCTAGTATGTGAGCTGCTTGTGGTGAGCGGTCTAGTTATCACTACTCCATATAATTTTTCTAACTATAATTTTTTTTTTGGGTACCATACTCATTTCCTCCCATCTTTGGCTTAAGAATTAATAAAAGAAAAGATAAAAAATTTATACAGTTATTTTAAATGATATTTTTTGTGTTCACTAGCAGGTTGAGATCTATATATATACACACAAGAAAAGGGGAAAAAACAACTTTTTGACTATTTGGCTCGCGGTTGGCGCGGTCCCCCAACTCGCAATGAGGGGAACAGGGGGGCGGGCCCCACTGC
>NC_033800.1:7121092-7182768 GCF_001876935.1 Asparagus officinalis | reverse complement strand
TCGTGGTCCAACCGCGTGTCAAATAGCTTTTTGCTATTTACTCCGCAGATGCTTAACACTAAATGGTATACGTTGTGTTGGGATTAAGCATCAACGTAGTGCATGATTTGGACACTCAAGCAAACATGCTCTCTTTTATTAGCGCACCCTGTTCCTGACCTAGGGACCGTGACCCTAATCAGTCAAGGTAATTAAAGAGCGGCTCCCTCTCATGATTTCGTACAGAATCACGCACACCAACCATCGTCATTTACAATAATCTCTCTGTTTCTGTTAGGTAAAGTGAGGTCAGGTAGGCCTAACTTACTCCCTTAATGGAGGGTAATCCTTAGCTTTTCTAGAAAGAACACCATTCAGTAACAGGTTGTGTCAAATAATGTGGCGGTGTTGTTTTCTGTTGGCTCGATCAACGGGTAGACCTTGACTTGGACCAGATTTGGCCGACGTCATACTTGGTTTCGTTCCTATAAACTTAAGCGGAAAGAAGCTCATTGTCCACCAACTTTTTTGTTCATTGGTTTTACACTAAAATTTGTGCTAGTATATGATACAAATGAAGGTACGAATCTTAAAGATAGTATTGATGCGTAGCACAAATCTCAAAGTATAATGAAGAGATAAAAAATTTGATAGTGAACAAGCGCTCATATCCACTTAAATTTATAGAAGATTTACCCCCTCTCTCTCTCTATATATATATATATAGAAGATAGTGAACAAGTGCTCATATCCACTTAATGGGTATCATTGATAAGGAAGAAGATTCCCTACTTGACAATGATGTGACACAATCGATCTCCACCATGTAAAATTCTCTCTCCTACTTTATTCTCTCTCATTTACATGATAGGGATTGTGTCACATCATTATCAAGGAGGAAAATCTCCTCCTTGTCAAGGATACTCATTAATCTCTCTCTCTCTCTCTCTCTATATATATATATATATATTATATATATATATATATATATAAGATTAATGTGTATCTTTGTTAAGGAGGGGATCGATTTCTCTCCTTGACGTCTATGTGGCACAATCTTCACCATTCTTATAAAGTAAGAGAGAGAATGTGAGTTGGTGGCGATTGTGTCACATAGGTGTCAAGGAGAAAAAACTCATCCTTGACATAGGACACCCATTAATGGCGAAGCTTGTCGGATTGGGATCCAACCAAACCCATTAACTCTTATTGGCTAGCCTCCTTAAAGCGTGCTTAGGATAATATAACTATCATATCAATCAAATCTTATCACATTGCAATTATTTCTAACCCTATGATTAAGGACTATAAGTAGGCTTCCTAATTTCAACTATAGGCTATGTGGCACTCTCCGTCTTTTTGTTGATGTTGTCAAATTTCAACAACATCAACAAGATTCTCCACGTTCTTGATATCCCCCCAAAAGGAATGATATGATTTTACTCATCAAACAGAGCGTTAATCATAGATCATTTTTTGCTTGTTACGTGCTGAATCAAACTCTTTGATCTCTTTTCGCTGTATGATGATCACGCAATTAGCTCCAATTAATAAATATGCATGCATGCACATGAGTTTCCAAAGATATAATTTGACTCAATTAGGAAGTGAAAGGTGTTAGAAAAAAAAGAATCAATGTAATATTTTCGTCAATCATGATCCTGATTTGAAAATAACATCCACATTATCTGTAATTTCAAATGATTATGGTAAGTATTCCTTTTCGACCTGAACATTAATTGGTGAAGAATTGACCTGATCACCCTAAAACTACCTCCTTTTAACATTTCATCGTGTCATATCACAGGCTTAATCCTGCACATTGCATGTTAAATCACAAGGGAACTTTTTTTTTACGCAATTTTATTGTTGAAAGCAACCGTACACACATATTCTTGTGTCTGGATGCAAAACTTGGACTCAATGGATCAAATTACAAAATCATGATCATCAAAAACTGGAATTAGTGACTTATTTAATATGATAGAGTCACCTCAAAGGCATGGAGTTTCCACTAGCTTTTTAGGGGTTATTCAGTTGGTTTACCAAAAAAAAAACATGAAATCTATTTCATGACAAATCCATTTAAAGTGTTTGGCTAAACTGAGTTTTATTAAAACATATGTGACTCAACTAATGATGATAAGATTACACAAAACTCATTATTTTTAAAGGGAGTAAGATATGACGCGATGATTTGATCATGAGTGAGACGTATGTGATTCAACCCGTTATTGAAGCTATATATCTACTCACTGTACAAATAGGAAAACCTAAGATTCACTATTCATATTACAGTAAATACTACAGTAGTACTTACTGTACCAGTTTCGCTGCAGCAAACATGAAATTGGATACTATAGCAATTTTGGAAAAAAATCACTGTAACACACGGGAATACTGTAACATCTAAAAAAAATGTAACAAAGGCGAACCGTAGCAACCCAAAAATCTTAAAAAATTACTATAGTATTTAAAAATCGAGATTACTATAACGAGAAAAAAAAATAATATGTCGTGTTTTAGACGATGTTCACGACTAGTAGTTACGAATACGGGTATAGTTTTTTGAAGGTCTCAGTCATTTATGATGCTCTGTCATTGGGCTTCCAAACTAGCCAAGGCTGCACAAGCCCACGCTTCTTGAATTAGGCCCACAGCTTTGAAACCGAAATCGCGGCAACGCCATCTTCCATTCAATTCCGGTACGTTGTTCCTGTGCTACGTCGCCGTCAGCCTGCTAACATGCTCCAACAACAAAAATGGCAGAATGAACCGAATGAATCAGCCCAACTACCACCATCTAAACTACACCGCAGGAGCAGCAGACGCAAAAGCATCAATAGTACACCTGAAGGTTCTAGAAGTATTGAAAAGTCGCCTCCATCCTCCCTTTTAATATTCCATCTGCTTCCAAACTGAACAGAGACCACAGACTTTGCACCCAATTTCTCACCCACTAATGGCCCCCGTCGAAGTCTGCGTCAAGGCCGCCGTCGGCAACCCTGAGATCCTCGGAGACTGTAGGTTTGCAAAAAGGTTCAGGTTTTATTCATTTGAAACCTTTTTAATTTTTTTTTATCGAATTAGGTCCATTTAGTCAGAGGGTTCTTCTCACTCTGGAGGAGAAGAAAGTCCCGTACGAGATGAAGCTGATCAATGTCGATAACAAGCCTGATTGGTAATTTATCGTCTCTCCCACTTTTGATTTGTTTATTTTTTTTATTAAAAAAAACCATAAATGGGTTTAAATGTAAATTATAGGTTTTTGGAGATCAACCCTGAAGGAAAGGTACCTTTGTTTAAAGGGGAGGATGGCAAATGGGTTGCGGATTCGGATGTTATTACTGGAATTATTGAAGAGAAATACCCGGATCCGTCTTTGGTTACACCACCTGAGTACTCTTCAGTGTAAGCATATGCTCATGTTTTCACTTTTTTCTGGCCGTAAAAAAAAGGTTGTTAATATTTTTAATCTCAACTCGCAAGCAGATACTGGAAGAATAATGCACTCTTGTTGATTGATATTTTACTGTGTCACATTTTGTCAATCAATATTATAAGTTACAGTGATGAGCTTGTCTCAATGAAGTAATAGTTTTAGTTGTGTATGTCTTGATTTGTTGGGTTATCTTATTGACCTATTTAACTATGGGATCTGACTCAAAACTGGTTCTGATGTCACCTCAATCTGTTAGAATTTATTGTTCATTTATAATTTGCTTTTAGTCTTCAGTTTTGCTTCAAACATCTCTTCATTTAGGTGGTGTTTGTCTGCACTAGTTGGTGTCACATGTTATTCCAATGACAATGTAATTCAATAACACTTGTTCATTGCAAAAGGTGTAGCGAAATAGAATGACCATGTTTAAGTTTATTTATCAAGTTAGAGAATTGTGTTGGTCAAGCATTGGGTTGCATCCCCGACTCCTGTTGTTGATGTTTAATATCAACAGAATAATCCAGAAGAGAATGGTTACGGGATGGTGAAGGATGATGAAGTGCCCGCTCCCTTCTTCGACTTTATACTTGGTTCTTGAACGAGGGCTTGATGTCCATGCTGCACAAACAAGAAGAAACCATGAGAGGGCGGGGACCAGTTCCCCCGTGGTACCTCCGACGATCAAGTCAGTTGATGAACTTAAGCTTGAGTGGAGTAATAAAACTATGTGTTCTTATGCTATGTGCATTAGAGATGATGATCTCTGAGATTTAGGTCAGGAGGAGAGTTTAGATTGTAAACCTCTTTCTCTTGCTACGGCGAATAACATTTGTATATATAGAGAATGACCAATGACAGATTGGTCACTTTGGTCATGCAAATGACGGTGACAAAGTGTGAGCTGCAAGGTGGGTCATCCTTTGCTCTACACGCGTCGACTGATGACTGGAGGGGAAGTCACTTCGTCACGGGAGATGATTTCTTCGTATTTTTCGGGAAGTGATTGATAGTGTGGCAGAAGGCATGTGGGCATACTACGTGGGTATACTGAATCATCACTCGTTTTATAGGTGTCAGCTGACAACTGGAGGAGAAGTCCCTTCGGTATGGGAGAAGGTATCTTCGTATTTTTCGGGAAGTGATTGAGCTGACAAGTCAGGCCAAAATCTAGATAAAGCTTGTTCGAGGCGGACTAAGATGTCGACATATGCTCTGGGATAGAGGCTAGGGGTTGGGGCCGAATTCTCAATTTAATTGGTAGTAGGGAATGTCCCTCTGGTTGTCTCTGAGAATTGCCCAGTGAGTGGTTGAGTGCCCTAAGTAGGGTCGTCATTGATGATAGGATCGACCGATACCGTCTTTCGCGTCGACTCAGGAATATCGGCCTGTCCAACTAGTTAGAATGTCGTCTCGTCTCAGCTAATAATCGTCTCTCGAGTCGATATAAAAGTGTCGACTTGTATGGGAGGTCAGGATCTCTCGTGCTGACCGATATCGTCTTTGGTGTCGACACCAGAGAGTCAGCTTGATGAGTCGATGGGGGCCGAGGCCTTTGTGATTGTGCATTAGGTTTATCCCTGATAAGGTACCATGGTCTTGTAATTAGCCATGATGATCGAGTTGTACTGGAAGATTCGACCATATGTTGTGCCTTGAGCTTACCTTGAAAAAGATCCTAGGGTTTGAAATTTGACTGAGGAATCGTTGTGCCTTGGGTTTACCCTAAAAATGTACCAAGGGCTTAAAATTCGACTGAGGAGTCGAATGTCTAGAACTCTTGAGAGTTGACTAGGGTTTTCCTTCCCTTAAGGCCGAGAGACACTTGTGGGAGTCGGCCAAAGGGTTAAGTTTGTTTTGCTAGGACCCTTATTGTATCATTTTGCAAATATTCATATCTTTGGTGAGTGAACACCATAACATCTGTAATAACACTTGTAATTGGAGCGACACATCGTTGGAGATACATTGCTTCTCCAAATACAAACAACCAAGCACGATCTTAGTTTTTTGCGTTAAGTTTAGAAGGGAGTAACTTATTACTACTCTTTGAGTGTTAGTTATGCTTTGCTGCCCTATTTGTTGAACTCTGAAGAGTCATATAAGTTCTTATTGAATTGTGTAATTGTAGTTGTCCCTTTAAAGAAGTGATGTCATGCAACAAACTCTTAAGCATGTGAAACTGGAGTTAAGTTTTATCACCTCTAAATATGCTAGTTCATGAGAATAGCAATCTGATATCATGCATTTTTGCTATGTATTCAAGACCTTAAGCCTTATAATTGTTTGTATTTCAGGGGATCGAAGATATTTCCTTCTTTTGTCAAGTTCTTGCGAAGCAAGGATCCGAATGATGGCACAGAGAAAGCTTTGCTTGAGGAATTGCAAGCTCTGGATGATCATCTCAAAGCTCATGTACTTAAGTCATATTTAGGAATGTGAATGGATTTTGATTTACCCTGTGTGCTGATATGAATATTACTATCTGCATATATTTGCATATGGATGCAGATAGTAGAATTGACATGTAGTCTTAAGTAGCACATAACTGAAATAAAGTTAATCATTAATCAATGATCATATTCTTAATATTTAAGCATATATTATTCTATCCGTAACCAATCTTAACTGAATGAGCTTACACAAATTCACTTAAATCTCTTAAGACCTCGTCATTGTTAATTAATTCATTTATTTCAGTAATTGTTGCATCGATTATATTGGTGTTTATATCTATTTATGCTTGATATGGTCAATGCTCATATTTTATGGTCAATGCTCATATTTTATTCGTGTTTGCATTCCCTTTTTCACGGTTATAAATACTAGATTTCCTTCCAATAATGATCTGTGTCTAGGTTCATATTTGATAAATGATTCCAGATATGGATATTGTAATATGTAAAACCTATATCCGATCTGTATCAGTCTGTTACATTTTAGGCATAGTGCTTGATCTAGTTATTGAGGTTGTTTGCAATTTGATAGTTAATATAAGAAATTTGATTCCTATTTCTTGACATGTTGTTTGCAGGGCCCATATGTTGGTGGTGAGAAAATCTCTGCAGTTGATTTGAGCTTGGGGCCTAAGTTGTTTCATCTTGACATTGCTCTTGATCATTTCAAAGGATGGAAAATCCCAGAAAATCTGACTAATGTCCACTCATACATGCAGGTATCGGTTATAACTGTCTCAGCTGCATGTTTAGCGTTTGGTAACATTCTGCCTGTCGTCAATGTTTACTAACTCATCCAAAATGTATCTTAATTATACGGCTTTCCTATTTTATTTGGTTGCTGGAATAATTGAACCATACTTCATGCCTTCTATTCTTAATTGACATTCAAAGTGGCATCTCATTTATAGTTATAGCGTGATAACTGAAGAATAAAACAGTCTTGCTGAACAAAATGAGATATTTATTATAGAAGCCTCAGTAAGTTTTAAAAAGTAATTTTTTTTAAAATTTTTGACAGTTAACAGTTAACCAGAACATAAGTGGGTGTATTACATAATTTGTATGCAATTACTTTTCCTGATTTACATGCCCGTTGTGGACGGCAAATAATGTTTCTACCTCCGTTTTAATCGGACCATAGACCTTGATGATTTTAATGTGAAATGAATTGTCCTTGTATTTTGATCTTAATTTTTGATGTGAATTCTTTTATATGCAGCTGCTCTTCAATCGGGAGTCATTCGTAAAGACCAAGGCTGCGAGAGAGTACGTCATTGCTGGGTGGGCACCTAAAGTGAATGCCTGAAGCTGTCTCTAGGAACAATAATTAGCTGAAACTGCAGGTTGTCTTAAGGAGTAGCTATGTGCTTAGTTATGTTTAGTGTTTGTACCGTAGCTCTCCTATGATTAGTAATTAGTGCCTATGATTAGTAATGAGTGCAGTTTAGAGGTTTATGAGTGCTCCATATGTGAAGATGGGGAAAAGCACAGCTTCTCTGGTAGTTTTTATTTCAATATGTGTGCGTGACGAAGGTATCCAATGTATTGTGTGTTTCTAAGAATTGGAGGCTTTATTGCTGGTTTGAACATGTTTACCGAAATACTGGGTCTCCATGCTTTGTGCTTCTTCGCGGTTATCTGAAGCATCATGTTTTGAATTATCGTCTGAAGTGAAATATTCGTTATTTGGCTGGTAGTAGTATCGTTTTCGGACATAATATGTTCAATTTCCTAACGTGTGGCCATAGTCTCATCACATTGGCAAAGAGATCTCTGTATGGTATGTTGTATTTTTCGGAAGTAAATAAGAAATGTGAGATGATAGTAAACGTACGGGGACGATGATCCAAGATAGAACTGAACGGCGAGAATATGATGATTCAGGATAGGATTGAACGGCAAGAATATGATTGATGCAGTTTATCAATAATTTGGGATAAGAACTTTGCTGCTGATGTTGCATTTTTATTAATTTTGAGGAGATAAATTGTTATCAATATGAATCAGTGATTACATGTCAACTGAAGAAATTGATTATTGTTACCATCCTTTGCCTTCATGATTATAATAATTTTTAATATCTTTTTCCATGTGATTGGTTCAGCGGATGCTTTTTACTGTTTGATTTGCTGCTTTGTAATCTGCATTAATTGATTGCAGATCCATCGACATCTCTCATATAAAATACTTACAATTCTTAGTTTACGGGATTAAGGATTTGCTTATTTGAAGGGAACCCAAGTTTTCTATGCTAGTAGAAGATGAAGTTTCTTTAGTTTTGCAAGCGTCGAAAGTGAAGGCGTGCTTGGTTTTTAGTCCCACATCGGGTACCACAGATGAGGTGGGCTGAGCTGCGTGCTATTTAAGCGGGGTCGGGTGCAGCGTTTTAAAATTGCCTTAAACTAATGAGTAAGGAAAACAAAGCGGGCGGCGGGAGCTGCTCGCCGCGCTAACAAAAAATTGTGCGCAGGAATTTATGGAGGGGGAATAGGCTGGCCGAGTGCTGACGCTGCTTACTTCGCAGAACTCGCTCGTGCGGGCCTCCCAGCCCACCAAAGCCCAACTTAAATTTGCCGAAAGAGAATTAATCGTAATCAAGTTTTCTGAAACTGAGAAAACTATCTATGTACTCTTAATATTTTTCAATTTATGAATTCACGGATGGAAAGGTATTTGTTTATTTGTGCCTTTAAATTTGATTCCAAATCTAAAAGTTAAAAAAAATATAGTTAGAATATTTTTTTATATTTACTCAATTGATTTAATTATTTTATAAAAAAAGAAAATTTTATTTTAAACCCAATCTAATTTTTATTTTTAAAAACTAACCCACTCCTGTTTTAATCACCAAAATCGACCAATTTCGTGGCCACGTCAGCAACGTGGCCATGAAGCGGGTCGATTTTTTTAAAACAGGTTGCTAAATAGTAGGGGTTGCCAACCCTGACTAAATTAGCAAATGTACAAGCTAAATTAGTCGGGGATCGCAACCCCGACATATTTAGCATAATTTTTTTTTCAAAATGGTCGGGGTTCCCAACCCTGACCATTTGATTTTATTCTCTCCAGCCACACGTGTGAGTCTCTCCATCCAAATTCAATAGAAGCTGAACGCGTGAGCCCGCAATTTGGACCCTGAGACTAATTTAGCATTCAAAATCGTCTGCGGCCTTGTCATCTACAAGGTTTGCCGGCTACGGCGGCGACGCCGACGACATCCCAGTTCTTGAATTTTAATTGGAGGTGAATTGGATTTTGATGGGGGATTATTGTTTTTTTATATGAAGGGAGATGACAAAGCAATTGATAATTCTGGAGATGAATGCGATCCATAATTTAAGAACATGTTGAAAGGGGAAGCAAAGTAATTAGCGTCAATCATCAAATAAAATGATCGGGTTTGGGAACCCCGACCATTTCGAAAAAAGCTGTGCTAAATATATCGGGGTTGCGAACCCCGACTAATTTAGCTTGTACATTTGTTAAATAGTTGGGGTTGGCAATCCCTACTATTTAGCAAGCTGTTTAAAAAAAATCGATCCGTTTCGAAATGGGTCGATTTTGGTAATTAAAACGGGAGTGGGTCGGTTTTCAAAAATAAAAATTAGATTGAGTTTAAAATGAAAATTTCTTCTTTTATAAAAATATCAAATTATATATTTCACTGTTATTTTTTTACTTGAGGGAATTTTATAGAGCATTATCATGGAAAAATCCTAGGTTGTCAGCTTGTATTTTTAATTTTTCTTGTGTTTTAACAGATATGTCATCGCTTAGTTTTATGTGTTTCGTTCCAAATTCCAATCTAATGATGTATAACATGTTCACCGTACAATTAGGAGAAAAAAAAAGGAGAGCTGAAGAACAAATTATTAGCGAAAATAAATAGTTCCAGTCGGAGTCGTGAATGAAGTTTGAAAGTTCGAAAACAGAGAAATGGTAGTGGGAGTGTGGGATCCGTTTGAATAATAATTATGAGGTAACAATGAAACTATGGATCGCTACTCATTTTTCTGAAACATGAAATTGCGACTAATTCTTATTGTCCTCTTTGAGGCTCGGGCAATGAAAGTATGAAACTATGGATCACCTATTCATCTCGTGTAGCTTTTCATGCTCAATTTGGTATCTCACTGGCTTTTCAACCCCACCTTCGTCCTCTTTGAAATTCCAACTCTTTATTCATGTCTATCAGACACGATGTATTTTTTGATGTTGAAATTGTTATTCCTACATTTTATCAATTCTCATTTTATGTTGGAATTATCATTACCAGTCATTTAACAAGGATTTAATATTCTCACTTAAGTGAGAATGAAAATAATCAAATAAATTCTGATTATACTCACCTTAAAAGATACAAATAGATATAAATTCTCATGTGAAAAATTATTTCTATAGAAAAATATCATTAGCTCATCGTACAAATATATGAATAGATGTAAAATATTAAAATATAGTTGTTCGACTTTTTCCTAGTTCCACATCGCGTCTGCAGTAGAAAAAAAAATCTTTGTTTTCCCCTCAACGCCACTTGGCGTAAGTAATCATTTTTTTGTTTTAAAATATATATGTGTGGCTAATATTTTATGATTATAATATGTGATATAATTTTATCTTTAACATGTGATATAATTTTTGTTGACCCTATAGTTTTGATGATGATTTGACAAACAATTTATTACTAATAAGCCTTCCAGTGTTTTGTGTTTATGTTCTCTTTTCAGGTATTTCAACACACGTAAATCAAGCGTTAAAGATTCAAGTTCATTTGCGTGGATCTACCTAGGTATATGTTTAGTTTACTTACATATATAGTATGATTATATCTAAGCTCAATATATATACACTTAACACGATTTTTGACGCTTTCTATCATATAAATGATTTTTCATTAAACGTTGTTAAAATATCTTTATCTCTTATTTACAGCTCTCTCATACTTTATTATATACATATAATATATGCACAATATACATATGAATATTTACAAGTCCTATATCAAACTTTCACTTTCATAAAAATACAGGTCTTCTAAGCATTTTTCAAAAACAGGTAGTTTTCACAAACGAAATTTGTTTTTCCAAAAATTCCTTTTCAAACATGTTCATTTCATCATTTATAAACTTTCCCCAAAGTTTCACTATTTTTGGATATGAATTGATATTTTTGACGAATTTTCAAAACTGACCCAAAACCTGTCAATTTACCCATATCAGATTTCGGTCGACCGTATCGGTCGACCGACGGTAGTCTGCTTTCTTAGATTTGCTTTAACAATTTTCCGGTCGACCGGAATTTACGTCGGTCGACCGAAATATCCATTCGGTCGACCGAAAGAAGTTTTCTAAACTCTTTCCTATATAGCTTATTATTTCACTTTCAATTTGATTAGCTATATTCATTAAGTTATTTATTGGTTTTGATTCACTATTATCACACACACTTATTGAGCTTTATATTCTCATATTATATTGTGGGTTGTGGTGTGGGATTTAGTGAGTGTGAGCTTCATTGTGTTCTCACTTGTTAATTGAGAACAAATCATTGTATTTAACTTTTATTTGTGAGAATCACTTGTAATACACTTGTACACCGAGAGAAGTGTGAGGAGAGAGAGACGGGGTCAAATCCAATAGGAGTGGCGTCGATTGACGAACCTAGGGAGAGGTTGTAATCGAGCACTTGAGGAGGAGGACACGGGCTAGATTCCTACACTTAGTGTGTAAAGTGTGATTATTGAGTGACTGTGTAGTGTGAGAGTTTTCGGTGAACTTGTAAACCGAGTGTGTAGAAGTTCCGGCTTCCAAACCGGGTTGTGATAGTGGATATCTCCTCGAGGTGAGGAGCGGGGACGTAGGTCGTGGGGACCGAACCTCGTAAACATATCGTGTGTTTGTATTTTGCTTGTCTCACATTTTATTTGTGCATACTCTTATTACTCTTATTATTCTTATTGTTCTTATTGTTCATATCTATCTCTTGTAAGAACATATTGATCAACATAATTTTAATTGCTATTAATTGGGATTAGATTAGCATAAGACCCTAATCACCCCCCCTCTAGGGTCTAACAATTTTATCATTGGATGTATAATTTGAAGTTTTATTGAAGCATAGCCGTCTAATCTTTACAATAATTTTTTCAAAGCATTCACAATAAGAAACAATGTGTTTAATTGGTGAGAGGTGTGTTTGGAACTTTATATTTTAATTAGAGGCTAACATATTTTCTATTCCTTTAAACTTTCTAGGTTAACATATTTTCTATTCCTAATCAATTTTTTGAAAGTTAAAGATGCATTTGAAATTTCATAGAAATTTTATATACACACTAAAAGTAAAAAATCTTTCTAATCCTTCAAAATTTAGTGTTTTCTTCTTCTCTCTCTTCATGCATCCATATGGAATTCAGACATAAATCATGTAGCATGCATATGGAATTCAGTATATTGTATACGTTTGTGCTTTGTTTAGTTGTGCAGTATGTCGTGTGTATGTATAAATTTTTGAGACTTCTGTTGTGTGTTACAGTCAGTAACAAGGTATGTTTATGTTGACATATTATTCGGGGTACTTGTCAGTTCTCTCGTCGAAGACGACTCGCTATGAGCCTACTTAGGGCTGTCCATCCGGGCCGGCCCGGCCCGGCCCGGCCCGGGAAACCGGGCCCGGGCCGGGCAAAACCCAAGCCCGGACCCGGGCCCGGGCCTGAGCGGGCCGGACACCGGGCCGGCCCGGTTTGATTTTTTTAAGAATTTTTTTTTGTTTTTTTTTAAATTTTAACAAAACCATAAATCATAAATTATTATAAAAAATGTCATAAATTTAATTAATAACTTGAAATGAAATGACATAAATTACAAGTACAAAAAATGATAAAAATAACTTCTTTATTAATAATCGGTAAATCCTTTACAAGTATAAATTTATTTCGAAATTCGTCGCATCACAATAGATGAGTACATCCCAACTAGGTTGGCACCTACTCACCCATATCACTATCATTTGCAACTTTTTTCGAAATAATTTAATTCAAATTTAAAGCTAAGAAATAAAAATTATAATTTTATGAATATTATCTAATCATTATATCTATCTGCTAGTCCCAACTCTTCAAATTTATCTTCAATCATAGCAATCCGTTCGATGCCTTGTGTTCGCTTCTCGTATCTCCACCAATCCTGTAAGCACATCACCGCTTGTACAGTATATGGATCTAAGCATGTCCTGTGGTCGTCGATCAAACGTCCTGCTGTGCTGAAAGCGGATTCCGAGGCTACAGTCGAAACCTGCACTGATAGTAAGTCACGAACCATGGTGGAAAGTATAGGATATGAAACTGATCCATATACTTTCCACCATTGCAAAATATCTAAAGCATTTCCTTGACATCTAACTAAAGAAGCAGAAAAATATTCATCTATTTCAGAAACATCTAATCCTGATGAAGTTCCAGATCCACCAGTTAGTTCAGCTACCATTGCATACCTATCAAAACTTACACTTTTACCTCGACCTGTGCTCGAAGCTGAAGGTGCCGAAGCTGAAGACTGTTGTGTAGCTACACCATATCTAGCTGCATACTCATCATATAAGGTTTGAAAATAATTTCTAATAGCTAAATAATGAGTAGTAGCAGTAAGGGTGGATCCATCATCTAAGTCTATAATCTGTCCACCATACAATGATTGTAACAAACTTCGAAGGCCAATTTCCTTCAAGCATGGATCAATAAGAACACCAATACCAAAAATATGAGGAATAGGCCTAAAATACTTATTAAATTTACTCTCCATTTCAAAAATTATACTTCCAAAAATATCATCCATACGATATTTTGTAAAATTTTTTTGAATATTTAAAATTTGTAAAGCAGCTAAAGTAATAGTTGGATAATAACAACCAGATAATAACATAGTAGCATCATAAAAAACTTGTAACATCTCATTTAATTTACATATAACTGTCCATTCATCTTCAGTTATTCCATAAGCACTACCAGAGCTAGAACTAGAAGCATAAAAATTTATAAAATCATTTATAATTTCTTTATATTCTATTGCTACAGATAACATTGCATAGGTGGAATTCCACCTATGGTCAACATCTTTTGGAATTAGTCTAGGCTTATAATTTTTTCTTTTACAACATTGTTTCCATCTTTTAATTCTCATTTCAGAAGCATTATGCATATTAGTAACTGTTCTAACTTTTTCTATCATGGGTTTAATTTCAGAAAATGCACTTTGAACAATTAAATTTAAAATATGACAGATACATCTAACATGAAAAAGCTCACCATGACATGGCAATGACAAAGTTATTTTCAGAAAATCAACAGCTACATTATTATTACTTGCATTATCTAGTGAAAGAGTAAATATTCTTTGATCAATTTCTAGTTTCATAAGTTCTTCAACAATTAAATTTGCAACATTAATACCAGTGTGTGACTCTTCAATTGCAATAAAAGAAACAACTCTTTTAAACATTTTCCAACTTTCATCAATCCAGTGTGCTGTTATACATAAATAACCAGTTTGCACTCTAGATGACCAAATATCAGAAGTTAAAGAAAATTTGCAGTTTAAATTTTTAAAATAAGAAATTATTTTTCCCTGTTCCTCAACATAATATTTTAAAATATCACGTTGACAGGTTTGACGAGAAAATTTTGTAAATGCAGGATAAAAACCATCTCTAAATAAATCTTCAAATTCATCATCTTCTACTAATTTAAAAGGAAGGTTTTTAAGAACAATAAACCTGATTACGCATTTCCGGGCTCGGGCAGCGTCATAATTCCAACTGCCGAGGGTACCTGAAGAGGATGATTGGGAAAGCATAGACTGCCGGATATCACCTTGTAGATTTTGGCCTTTGTTGTGTTTTTCAATATGCCGTTTGAGATGGTTGGTGCCGCTCTTATGATGAGCTTTGAATATCTGGCCGCACAACGCACATTTCGCATTCTGAGAGATGATCCTACCGTGTTCATCCTTGGTGACGTCTATCTTCTCAAAAAAATTCCATACATCAGACCTCGGCCTTTTTGGAGCTCTTGGTGCCGTAGATTCGTCGCCACCAGATTCAGGATTAACACCGGTAGGATGAGGAGTTGTTGTAGGAGGACTCATCTCTGGATCGGTAGGAGTTGCATGTTGCTCTTCATAATCAGACCCAGAAGCCATTTGTTGGAAGTATTAGAAAATACAAAAGATTATAGGATAGTATATTAGTATGAGATAGTATAAGATTGTATAAGAGAGTAGTAGAGAGAGAAATAGATGAGTTTTGTTGTGAGAAAATGAATTGAAACCCCCCTCTATTTATAGAAGCAGCCCCCTAGGTAAATGACAAAAAAACCCTCGAAAAATAGCCGTTTTTTGACCGTTTTAAGGGGCAAAACGGTCAAAAGGCCAAATCTGGCCGTTAGGCCAGATTTGGCCCGGCCGTGGCCGGGCCAGCTCCGGCCGCGGCATTCGAAGCCCAGTGCCCATTATTGGCACTGTTCCGGGCCCGGCCGGCCCGGACATGGCTGCAACGGGCCGACGTACCGGACCCGGGTTTTGCCCGGGTTTCCGGGCCCTCGGGCACGGGTCGCGCCGGGCCGGACAACCGGCTCCGGGCTTTTTGGACACCCCTAAGCCTACTCGACCATTTATTCGACGCCTCGCGGGGTCGACTCGAAAGACGTTACTTCTTGGCCAAGCTAAATGACGACTTCAGCCTCGAGTCTCTCTCGCTGACAGCACATCAGCGTCACATTTAATGCTTGGTAGACACATCATATCTCTAGCTCTGATAGTCTTCATGACTTATCGGACCATGTCAGCCCCGTCATGATTCCGATCACTTCACATAAAATGCTAAGGTGATCTCTCCTCCACTAGCCGACCGGCACGTGTAAAGTATGTGCTGACAGCCGCCAACCCATACTTATTTACCGTCATCCTGTGCTCGGCCGAAGTAACAATTCTATCATTTCGGCACCACTATAAATAAGGGTACTATTCTCAACATAATTTTGTTGATTCTTCTTTGAAGGATTCTTTTGATGATATTTTTCAAAGCAATATTTGAGAAATATACTGCACTACACTAAAGAACTCATACGATTCTTTATTTTCCCACTCAAGTTTATCAATTGACTTGATTGTCGGAGGTACAACGGGGGAACTAAGCCTTGTCCTCTTACGAGTAGCTATTTGTGCAGACTGAACCTACTCAACTCAAAACCAGATATTCGGAGAAGTGAGCGGCCCTTAATCAACTTCACCCTAACATATTTGTCTGTTTGATTATTTAATAACAACAATTTTAGATTTGAGTAACCATATTCGTATCCTAACGAATACGGATACGGTTTAACACCCCTACTTAAGGATCATGAAAAATAGCATTATTGTGGTGCATGTGATCTTTTGCAGAAAACTGTAGAGCCACCTGCGTTGCTTTACTAAGTTGAATCCTCCTCCTCTGCTTCTTGATAATCTTGTTACCAAAGATCCTTACTATCTTGAAGGGAAAAATTTGGGGATTTTTTTAAAATATGGTATCAGATGCTTCTGACTTATGACACGTGAAATTATAAATAGTATATAAACAATTTACAATATATAAAAAATGCCTATAAGTTTAATAAATTATAAAAAAATCCCTAAATTTCATAATTTATAAAAAAACCATGAGAATTTCTAACCTATAGACACTAAAATGAATATGCAAACTTACTAACAACCCCTAGAAGATTAAAATTTTACAAAAAGTATCATACACCTTTTAAAGGTATAGGTTTATGAAAAAAATTCATGGTAAATATTACACATAAATTTTTTGAAAAGAACATAACTAATTGAAAATTTATTAAATTTAAAATTTACAAAAAACACCCTTAAAGTTTAGTGCATTACAAATTACCCCTTCAAAGTTTGAAAATTTTCAATGATTTTTTGTAATTCCTTGATTTTAATGTAATGTTTAATAGTTTTGTGTATTTATAAATTATAAATTTTAGGTATTTTTTATAATTTTTAAATTTTTTGAGGGTGTTTATTTTGTAGTTTTCTAAATTTTTATTGTGTTTTCAGTGTAATACACATATACATCAATTAATGATGATATTGAAGAATAATTCATTCTTAAGATTATTAGCCCATAGTTAAGTCAGCTTTCTTCCCTAATTTTATGTCTAGTTCTTGAATTGGGGTATCTGCTCAGCCTACATAGGAAAAGACTCTTGAGAGGACGGGGCTTGGGTCCCCCATTGTTAGCTGGTGAACTTGAGTGGGGTAAATAAGAACTATGAGATTTCTTATGCATGGCGATTTCTCAAGGATCAGATTTGGAAATTAAGATCCCCTCTGCAAGGTAGAATAGTACCTGTATTTTTACCTGTGGGGATGAGGGGTAGAACCGTCATTCTGGTAGAGCACAGGATGGTGGTGAAAAAGAGTGTGCTGACGGTTGTGATAGCACTTGCTTTACATGTGTCGGCTGGTGACTAGCTGCATGATTAGCGCTGACATGATGTGACACGTGGCACGCGAAGCACAACATGACTCAATAAGTCATGAAGACTATCGGGGCAGAGGCATGATGATGCCTGACAAGCATTGATGCGATCTTGACACGTTGTCCGTGAGGATAAGCTCGAGGAAAAGGTTGTCCTTTGACTTGGTCGAGAAGTAATGCCTTTCGAGTCGGCTGCGTAAGGCGTCTGACAAATGATCGAGTGGACTCGTGGCGAGTCATCTTTGACAAAAAGGGGGGTCGATATGTTTTGCCTTTCGAGTCGACATGAAGGAATGTCGAGTCGTCGAGTCGGCGGAGTGGTCGTCCATGCTAGTCTCTGGCCACCAAGTTGATTGGGGCATAATATGTAACACACTTATCCGTTGCTTGGCAATGAGCTTGTACTTTTAGCGAATTTGAACACCATAACAAGTATATAGGCCATAGATTATCTTACTTTCTCACATGAACTAATATTTGGCACTTAATAATTTAAATTATTACTTTAAATTATATTTATTTATTTACCTACATGATAATATTTTTTCAATTCTTATTTTTTGCTTGAGATTTATTTTATAGTTACGCGTATCAAATTAGTAACTAAAATAATAATTACTTATGCTTAAATTAGGATGATTGTAGTTGGTCACTCTCTATAAAATTTTTATGAAGATATATACCTTACTTTCTATAGCTCTCTGCACTGCCCATGTATTTTTTATAAATTAGTTGTTAATTAGATATATTAAATTACGTTTCCTCTGTAAAAAAAAAATTCTTTGACTTTTAGATTATGTAATCACTATGTCACCATTCTAGCATAGAAATGACCTTATTCTAAACGGCTTCAAGCCAATGTTTGAGTTGAACCGAAGTATATATTATTGCTACTATGTGTATATATTTTTTAAAAAATCATATCGATACTTTTTTAACAGAAAATAATATTCTAACATTTGATATTATAAAAATAAAATATAGTCAATTGAGTGACTAGCAAAAGATGTCTTATATAAGAAAAGTGTGAATAATAAGATAAAGAGGAAAGCTAGTGGCATTGCCAACAGTATTACCAATAACAAACTACAATATAAAGTTAACATATTTTGTGGAGCCCAACTACTGACTATAAGCAACGAGATTTTTATATATATACTTTATAATTTATTAAAAAGGGTATATAATCTTATATAAAAAATTGATTTAATATTGAATAGTAATTTCATTGTAAATGAGTAATTACAAAGATGTTAGGAACTAACATGTATGTATTTAAGATTTCAGGATGAATATCTTAATAACCTATTTATATAAGCACGTCCACTTTGTCACCTATTATGTTTACTTTTCTCCTCGCTCATTCTCCACCAATTTTCCTATCACGCTCGAAGAGAAATAGAATTCATGTCGGTGAGGTCTTCTATCCCTCTATCCCTCGATCTCATATATATTTTTAATTAGTTTCTTTAATTCCTTTTTAATAATTTCTTGGATCCACTTTATACTTCATTCTGTGAAGTGCCTTATTAGATTCAATTTAAATGTACGTACTTTTATTTTAATTGTTATTTTTCTACTTTATGGGTCAATTAATCACCAGAATATTTAGGTCTTTTTGCTCATTTCATATTTTGAATTAACAGTTTATTTTATGAGAATTTTTAAAAAGATTGTTTTTTTAAAATATTAGAAAAATCAATTGCTTTACATAATAATTAACAAAATTGACCTCTTTTTTGCCACACCATCAAGACAGGCAACAAAGAGGTCGATTTTGTGTAAAAATCATCTTTAAAATACATGGGACTAATAGCCCAGTGTAATTAGAGAACATTAATTACAAAAGTAATTAAAGTCAGAAAATACACGAGACTAGCACTCTTGCGTATTTTGCAGTCAGAACCAGAAAATACATGAGACTACTGTATATGTCCTATATACAATATAATTGCTCCAGACAAATGAGTCATGATAACATTTTTTATTCACATTGTTTGGGATAATATTTGATAGGGACCTTGCATCAAAGAGATTTTATATATTTAAAGTACATGACGAAATATATCATAATCTCCCTACTCTAATTTCGCAAGAAAACAATTCTTTATAATTTTAGTTTTACTTTTATAGTACGGAGAATAAGCCATAAAATTGAATGAGAATATTAGATAATGTAAATATGAGTGAAACTATAACTAAAAGTTAATGTGAATACGAGTCAAACCATAACTAAAAGTTTAATGGACATATTGCAAGTAAATTCATATGCAAAATTCTTTTGCAAATTGAATGATCACACATCTTTTAAAGACTTTAAGATACTAATAAACAAAGATATTTTACTAGGTTAATGTGTTTATAACTCATAAATAGTAGATTACGCGGCGACAGTCTGGGTTGAAGGAAATAATGATAATATTTCATTTGAAAAAGAGATTATTGTGTTGATAATCAATCCTGTAAAAAACTTTATTTTTTCTTTTGTTTTTATTCTATTTTTATCAATTTAATAATCATGATATTCGACCACATGCATTGCACGTGCAATCTAACTAGTCATACTTCCTTTTTAAAGCACGAGTTCGGAAAAATCTTTCTTTGATCAATATTACCCTTTACTTTTTTAAATATTTTATTTAAATCCTAATCTATCATAATCATAATTATACCCTATCTTAATTCCACGTGAATTACCTATAGCACAATAATTAAAAAAAACAAGATTAATAAGTTACATAAAATATTACAATAATAAAAAAACCCAAAATTTTTAAAAATTGTAGCAAATGCTCTCAGATTTTTAAAATTACACAAAACACCATCACATATCAAAACTTAAAATAACAAATATGAAATTTAGAAATTAATAGTATCCTCTAAAGAAATTAAAATTTATAATTAATATCATTAATATTTTAAAAATTATAGAAACACTCTCAAAAGTTTAAATATAAGAAAAACACCCTCAAAACTTGCAAATAACACAGATGAATTCTAGGGATTACCATTGAACTTGAAAATAGTTTCCCCTTTCTCCATCGTAAAAAACTCTTTGTCGCATCAATTTAGCCTCAGGGATAATAGAGAAAGATAATACATGAATTATTATCAAAAAAACTAAAAAGTTTTAAAAATTGCACAAAATGCCCTCAGCAGTTTAAATTACACAAAATATCCTGATTTTTCAATTCTTAAAATAACAAACATAAAATCTATAAATTAGTAGTAGCCCCCTAAAATTCAAAACTTGCAATTAACACCCTCAAAAATTCAAAAATTGTAGAATCACCCTAAAAATTAAAAAAACCATGAAATTTGAAAAATATATGGATAGATTAAATTCAATATTATTGTCTAAATAAATGTAATTGCATATAGTTTTACTCATAAGTTAGAGTATCAAAATACAGAGGTATCATTAATTGGTAGAAGACTAAATTACTTAAAATTGATAAAAGACTATAATATAATAGCTTAGCATTAATTGATTATATTTTATAAACATTATTATCTGATGTTAGTAATATTCACGGGATAAAAGAAGTTAATAATATTCATGATGCTGCATAAAACATGTACGAAGAAATATTGCAAGTGCACAACCGTGTCAAGTTATAGTATAAAGATATCGATCCCACGAGGAAAGTGTTTTATAAGAGAAAATATAAAATCGGTTCTTATGTTGTGTATGTGATAAATAGGAGTGATGAGTGAATGTGATTGTGAAGAGATTAAGAAGGTGATAGTGTGTAAATAGGCACAAAATGTAAGTGAGAGTGGATGTGACAATGAATGAATGATTTCCACAAGGAGAGATGAATAAAATCAAGAATCAAAAAGGAAAATCAAGAACGAAAATAAAGTTCAAGAAAGTAAAGATGACAGATTCAATTAAAGATATGAGTAATCTAGAATTGAATCCACTTCTTAGAAAATAGTGATTCCCTAGAGGGTTCTAGCCTAAAGGCGAATCAAAGAAAATAAAAAAAATAAAAAAAACCCAAGAGGGTTCTAACCTTAAGGTGAATAGTGCAAGAAATTAAAATCTAACTATAAAAATCTAAACTACAAAATAAATTGCAAGAATTAAATACAAGAAAATAAATCTACTCTATAAGCATGAAATAAATCTAATCTATAAGCATGAAATAAATCTAAGGCAAGAGGGTTCTAGCCTCTTGGCTATTTAAACAAGAAAATAATATCTAATTACAAGCATAAAAATAAATCTAAACTAACAAGCAATAAAAGAGAAATAAGAAAAACAAACCTTCAAATTAATCTCCATCTTCATCTTTATCTTCATCATCTAGCAAAGAGAAGAAGAAAAAATTTAAAGTGGTAAAAAAATTCTTTTATTAATTATAACAAAAAGTTATAAATTTGGAAGGCCTTCTCAATTAAGAGTAGCACTCATCTCCAAAAGGAGTTACAAAAATTTTCACATCCCTAACCCCTCACTCTCTACCCCTATTTATAGTAAACATCAGTGAATGAGAGCCCTTGGATTGAATCCTTATCCAAAACCATCAAAAATCAGCCATTAATCTGTAACTGGCTCGTTAGTATCGATACCAACATCGATGATGGCATCGATATCCAATCAAAAATCTGCCTCCGCAGATGGCTTCGTCTCATCGAGATAGGCGATTTTCATATATTATATGTTAAATTCCGCCTTCCGAATTGAGAGATATCGTTGTTTTTTTACGGCCAACCATCTTGAATACATTTTGTTTTCATATTTAATTTTTTTTATTTTCTCCTGCTTCTACAAGCTACTCGACTTGATTCTAGGCTTGGGATTTTTGGCTCTTGCTTGTGTTCTTCATTTAATTCATGAGCTTTTGTTGAGAGATGAGATTTTTGGGCTTTATTCTTCATTAACCTGCAATTAAAGATAAAAATAATTATTAGTGGTATATTTATTCATTAAAAATAGACAATAAGGATATAAAATTATAATAAAATATGATTATCAATTCACTAGGTAAAAAATACAATGAGTTACGTATGGAGAAACTATTAAGAAACTCAGAGATATCCTTCAAAAGGATCTAGCTATTTTCATTTTAAACGGAAAAGGGAAGAAAATTAACCCAAATTTCAAAAACTTACATGAATCACTTGAATTGATATTAACAAGAGACATATTTATCAAAGAAGCACCAGTTGGTTTCCCATTGGAGAACATATTAAAAAAAAAATTCCAATCAAGAAGTATTTTACATAGAAGATACAAGAAATATTAATAAGTCTTATAAAATTTTCTATTTTATTCTTCAAATGCTAAAGGAGTCATAAACTTATTATATAATTAGATATAGATGACATTGCAATAGCAACTAACGTGAAGTTATTGATCAAATACGTTACAAGATATAACAAACCAGACAAGAGGAAGAAAATCACTATAATTGACAAAAGGTATTCACATAATACTTACTTATCATAGATTTAAAAAAATAATATATATATATAATATATATATATATATATATATATATATATATATATATATATATATATATATATTATATAATATATATATATATATAATATATATATATATAATATATATATATATATATATATATATATATATTATATATATATATAAAATATATTATAAATCCTTATGTTAAAGCTTAAGTGGAGCGATCCAACCAATCTTCTATCTATTAGATGATGCTAGGGGGAATCCATGCAAGAATTATGAGAAACTGTAATATAATATATATATAATATATATATATTATATATATATATATATAATATTTATATATATATATATATATATATATATATATATATTATATATATATATATATATATATATATATATATTATATTATATATATTATATATTATATATATATATATATATATATATATATATATATAATATATATATATATATATATATATATATATATATATCATATATATATATATATATATATATATATTATATATATTTTTATGTAAACTTAAGTGGACCCATCGCACAGCAATCTTTCTATCACATTGATGATAGTTAGGGATCCATGCAAGATATGAAGAAACTTTATATATATTATATATATATATATATATATATATATATATATATATATATATATAATATATATTATATATATAATATATATATATATATATATAATATATATATATATGATATTAGTATATATATATAATATATATATATATATATATAATATATAGACTCTAAACGTGTAACTTTATTTTAAGAACACTGGCTATGAAAAAAAGATTATGACATGATCAAAGATAATCCCATAATAGCATTATCTGATTTCATGATCCTTAAATATAAAGGTAACATATTTCATTACAAAAAATCTTATTAAATGCCACTAAACATAAAGTTCACCTTATATTTATCTCAAATTTGATGGGGACATGTGCACGTATATATCAACCCAAAGATTCAACTAATTAAATAAATAAGAGAATGGTATGTAAACCAAGCAAAATCCATATAACACAATAAACAATAAATATTACATTTTTAAGCTATGCAGGGCTTATTCAAAACAAGATATCAAGACAAAAGCATCTCCACCAAGGCTCTTTACAAATACAAAAAATTAACTTGGCGATATTATGCAAGTATTACAACATTCAAAAGAGGTATGATCTTAAAAAACTACTCTATAATTCACACAATTAAACCTAATTAAAATTTACTAATGTACTGATACGCTATTGCACATTTAAGGTAAAATAACTACCAGTTATAGTAGACTACCAGTTATAGTAGACTTGAGCTATGACTTTATGCTTACAAAGGCCGCAACAAGAATGTGGGTATAGATGTTAATAACGAGTGTCCAAATAATAAATATTATAGAATCTCTGATGATTTAGGACATTGCAAAGGTAAAACTGTTTAACACGATCGAAACTCTTATTAGATGCACAACACAAGAATTCATTGCAAACAAAAAATAGGTCAATCATAACTTAACTTAAATAATGAATTAGAAACACAAAAAAATTATCATATATATGAAATTAACATTTATTCTCTGTTTGTGGAAAAATTTGTAGTAAAAAGAATGAAGGAAAATTGATCTGTATTCCTTTAATCTTAATTACAATTGGATTTTCTGATTACAAAAGAGAGGAGAATTGATCTGAATTCTCCCCTTTGTTTAACTCTGGGTTCTTCACGGTAGCGATGGAGTGTCTCCTTCGAATGCTTACGTCGAATTTGCTCTCCGTTGATGATCCAAATATCTCAATTCACCGGAACATGATCTTCTCCTCACGATTTGACGTTATGGAGAACTTGCGTGGCAAGTTTTAGAACTCTGAATGAGTTTGAAACTCTATGAAAGAGTCGATTTAATCGAAATCGGTCTATAAGCCAAGGATGAAGAAAGCTCCTGTTGCTGATCTCCAAAGCTCCAGCAATTCCCCCTAAAGATCTCTTCTTTGCTACCAAAAAGAAGGATGAAAGATCCAGCCCCCGAACTAAGCTAATTTCTTAGTTATTTATAAGGGATTAAGGGGTGTAACCACCCCCTTAATTCGCTCCTAAGTGGGGCTAATGGGATGTAACCGCCCCTTAAATCACTCCTGAGTGGAGTTATGATCCCCTCAGATCGTGGGAAACAGTTTTGAAACTGTTCAGCTCGTGTTTGAACAAGTCAAACGCAAAATCCGCGTTCTGGTGTGAATTCTGCGTTCAAACGCAGTGTCTGAAAGCTTGAACGCAGTGTCTGAAAGCTCGGACGTAGCGGCTGGAAGCTCATTTGGCTGCTTGTTGGAAGCTGCGTTTAGCAACGGATGAAAGCTGCGTTGGCAGCTTTCGGAGGCTGCGTTTGCCGCCAAACATGAGCTGCGTTGGCAGCTGGATCTGAGCTGCGTTTGCAGTGTTTAGAGTTGAATGTGAGCTGTGTTTGCAGCCAGGTTTGACCTGCGTCCGCGGTCGAATTGGTGTTGCATCTTGATGATGGTACGCGGGGAGGACTTCCACGTCTTGGTTTGAAGAGACCATCGATTTGTAGTCTCTTTCTGTCAGAGCGTTGCAAAGATCGTCATTTTGTAATCTTTGCTTTAGCTCTTTGATATGTGAGGGTAGTCAGATTGTAACTCCTGATGTTGATTGTAAAGGGTGTTGATTAGAGCTTTCATCAGTTGTTTTGAAGGTCGTCAGATTGTAACCTTCATCGATCTACGTGGAAGTCTTCAAATTGTAGCATTCTGGAAGTCGTCAGATTATAACTTCCATCATCGGTGTTTGATGGGGAATCAGCTATTTATTGTGATTTTTAGACAGCCTACATTCTCATTAACTTTTGTTCTTATTCAAATTACTTGTAAAGTTAGATGAGAAGATTAAAGATAAATGAGCCTAGAGAAAGATAATAGCACGAGAAATTCAGGGTGCAGCATAATGTCACAATTGACGTAGATGATGAAGACACCACTCCAAAATAACCCTAGAAAAAGATAGAAGTGAAGAAAACTTGATCTCAGCTCAATTAAAAGTAAAATAGAAAAATAAAAGACAATATTTTCTTAATATTTTATAGAATAGACTAATTTTTTGAGTAAATTTAGGAATATTTAGAAGAGATTTTCACGAAATTTTAAGTATTTTATATACTATTTTTGTGGACGCTTTATCATATAAAATTATAATAGAGTTAACATTAATATTTAGTTTATGATTTTTAATGAAGTCTATCAATAATTAGGAATAAAATCTATATTCTCTTTTGTGTCATTTTAGCCACTTCTAATCAATTATCTAGGCTTATTGGCTTTAATTATTCCTCTTGCTATTATAATGCTATTTTTTCTGTATTTTTTACATTGGCAACACTATACTTCTATAGGTAAAACTTCCTTTCATGTCGATCCAAATAACATGAATATTCAAATTGGCTTCACGTTGGTTTCGTGTCAATTCAATTATCAACATGAAACTTAAAATTTGGTGTAGCCCATTCAAACAAATATTAAAGAAGATAAATAATCACAATATTAATTTTAGAGACATAAGTGAGTAAAAACTATCAAATTGAAAACGAAGAATACATTTTAGTAAGGAAATAAACTAAAAGTAAATAATTATGATATTTAACCACGTGCAATACACATGTATAAAAACTAATCATATAAAAATAATGAGTATGAGGTGGCGATTTATTTTGTTAAACGTGGTGAGGCCCATATTCCATTCTCATTACCCATAATTCTCATATCATATTCAAATATGTTTTCTAAATAGGGATAAGTAAATAGGTTAGATGAGATAATAACTATTTGGTTGTTGCAATATCTAATAAAGTATTCAAAAAAGTATAGTGCGTGTAAGAATTAAATTAGATCTCTAGATTAAGAAAATTAGTTTAGATCTTTAGACTAAGGGGCTGTTTGGTTCGCTATTATAAGGGGTGGAAAACTCAGAAAACCCCTCCACGTCAGATTTTTAGCCCTCCACGTCAGATTTTTTGTTTCCGTCCATTTCTTTGTGCCGCTTTGGTTCGCTCGAATGGAAGAAGGAAAACTCTGCTGAAATCGCCGCCAACTAAGATTTTTTTCCCTCTTCGATTTCCTTCCCCAACCAAGTAAAATTGATGAAAACTCTGCCACGTCAGATTTTTTCCTTTTCTGCTTTGTTTACAAAAGTTTTTCTTTTTTTTCTATGCGAACCAAACACAAGAAAAATAAATACATTGGTTTCCCACAATTTTTTATGTGCGAACCAAAGCAAAACAATCTATTTCTTGGAAAAGTTTGGAAAACTCAAAACTTATGTTTCTTTACATGGAATTGCATTTCTCTATATCAAGGAAACGAACCAAACAGCCCCTAAGAAAATTAGTTTCTAACTCACTAATCCTAGGCGGGCATGTTTGTTTGCACGGAAGTAATTGTGAAGTAGATGAAGTAAAAGAAGTAGAGGCTACTTCTGCTACTTCCAAGCAAAAAAGTACGTTTGGTTCTCTGAAAAACTTACTTCTAATACTTTCCTAAATGCTTATGTGGCGTTTACGTGTCATCCTTACTTTCAAAATATTTTTTCAATTCTCAATACTCAGAAGTAGCTCGGAAGTAGTTGAAATGATATTAATTATGACATAAATAATTTTTTTTATTAATATTTCCTTTATTAGTTACTTCTAATAACTTTTCATTGATAAAATTACTTCCTAATAATATTTCCAAATGTTATCAAAACAAAAAAAGTAAATGAAAAGGAAGAAGTTCTACTTCCATTACTTCTAAAAATATATGAAACAAACAAAAAATATTATTTCCACTACTTCTTATTTTATAGCTTTGAAAGTTATTTCTATAATCTATTTCTTACTTCTAATACTTTTATTATCCAAACGGTCCTAAAAGGAAATTTTAGTTATTCGATCCAAACAAGTTCTCGGATATCACGACTTTCACGACTTTTCTTGCACTGATATTGTTACTTAGTAATAATTAGAAACAATACCCGAATATATGAATTATCGGAATTGGGTACAGATTTGCAGATAAACTTATCCCATTATGACTCACTGTCAAATCTATCCATTCATGACTCTTGTCAAACTTATCCATTTGTCGTTAGATATTTTTTTTAAATCTTAGTCGTATCTTTCTTTCTTTAGGCAGTTCTATAGATTTGATTTTTGGGGAGATAAGTGTGCGTAGACCTGACTGAACATGCAACATGTGCTCTTTGTTTATATCTTAGACCTGACTGAACATGCAACACGTGTGTGTATATAGAGAGAGAAAAATGGATATGCTTGGTATCAAACATAAAAAATTATGCTTGGTAGTAAGACGACATAATCCCCTCCACTCATTCAAATGGTTGCATATCCCCATGCACTTCTCAACCCATATGAATGTGGTCACTCATTTGAATAAGTGGAGAAAATTATGCCACCTCACTACCAAGCATAAAATTTTGTGCTTGGTAGTGATGTGTCACATCCTCATCCACTGACTACCCATGTGAATTTGTTCCCACATTTGAATGAGTGGAGGAAGATTTGACACCTCACTACCAAGCACAATTTTTTGTGCTTGGAACCAAGCATACCCATATTTCTCTCTCTCTCTCTCTCTCTCTCTCTATATATATATACTATAATATATATTATATATATATATATTATATATATATATATATATATATATATATATATTATATATATTATATAGATAATTATATATATATATAATATATATATATATATTATATATATATATATATATATATAATATATATATATAGTATTATAATATATGAGGCAATAGGGTATGCTTGCCGGTACAGCTACAATTTTGGCTTGGTAGTAGACAGTAGCACAATCCCCTCCACTCATTTCAAATGGGGGACTTTCACATAGGGTTGATAGGAATAGCATGGGGATATACAATCATTTGGAATGAGTGGGAGGTAGATTATGCCACCTCACTACCAGCACGAATTTTATATATTATAATCATTTGAAATGAGCGTGGAGGAGACTGCAATTACTTTCTTTATATTATATATATATATATATATATATATATATATATATATTAATGGGTATCCTTGTCATAGGAGGGGGTTTCCTCCTTGATGCCTATGTGGCACAATCCCTACCATCCTCATAAAGTAGGAGAGAGAGTGTGAGTTGGTAGGAATTTGTACCTACTTTATGAGGATGGTGGGGATTGTGCCACATAGGCGACAAGGAGAGAAATCTCCTCCTATTACAAGGATATGATAGAAATCTTATAGCATGATTAACAGAAATTAATACTCGTTTACATAATAAAACGAGATTGAATTAGATTATGCATACTTTTTGGGTCAAAAGTTGATGTTTTCATTGTCATCGAATCTATTACAACTTTGGTCATTACAATAAACTTAAATAAAAAAATTGATCTTTTTATAAGATCTCCTTTATACAATAAAAATAAAGATTACAACTCTTGTCAAACAGCGCAACGGACGTTTATCACACGCTGCTTGTGTGGGTTCTTTGCCTGTGCCGGGGGACGTTAATATCCGTGGACCGTCGCCGATCAAATCCGGTTAGCAGAAGTTGGATAATCAATGCGTATTAGGCTTCGGGATAAAATGCCCCAGACTGAATTCTGGTGTCTTTTTCAATCGGTGAAAGACTAAACCGGTAACGCGTATTAGGCGTTGACTTATCCCTACTCAGGATTCGGGATAAAATTCCCCATGCATAAAAGGTATGGATTTTTGTTGCTACGATGTTGAATACGTAGACTTGATCGTTTTTACGGGAACGAACCACCCAGCAAAGCGGGTTAGGCGTTGACCTATCCCTACTTAGGCTTCGGGATAAAATGCCCCAGACTGGATTCTGGTATTTTTTTCAATCGGTAAAAGACTAAACCGACAACGCGTGTTAGGCGTTGACTTATTCCTACTCAGGATTCAGGATAAAATTCCCCGTGTGTGTGAGACACGGATTTTGGTATTATTAATAACAACCTGCCACAAATATCGAATATGTGGGCTTTTGTCCTTTTTACGGTAAAAGACTAACCGGCAACGTGTGTTAGGTGTTGACTTATCCCTACTTAGGCTTCGGGATAAAATTCCCCGTGTGTGTGAGACACAGATTTTGGGAGTTGAAAGAGTGGTGTCTTCTCTTGGGGCAAAGACGAACCCGATGCGGGAAAGGAAGAATTTTATATTCCATCTCCCAAAGCTGAAGAGGAAGAATTTTATATTCTATCTCCAGTTGGAAAGGAGACTCGAGGTGGGATCTCCACCCCCAGAATCCGGAAAGGTGAAACTAGGAGTGGGATCTCCACTCCGAGAATCGAAAAATTCAGATAATCCTAACTGTCAGAAGGTTTGATTACCGAACTAAAGATGAATTTCTCGTTTATCGAGAGTGAATTGTGGTTTTGGTCTTTACTGTAGGAAGGTTTGACCAAGTGAGAGTTGAAGGTGATCCTAACTGTAGGAATGTTTGATCACTCGATTTAAAAGTAGGAGTGTGAGATGATCCTAACTTTTATAGGTTTGATCACTCGATTTGTGGACCTCTCGTTCATTGAAGGAATCGGGAGGGGATTTTGACTGTGGTCCTAACTGTAGGAAGGTTTGACCAAGCGGGAGGTTTGAGACGATCCTAACTGTAGGAAGGTTTGATCGCTCGATTTGTGGACCTCTCGTTCATTGGAGGAATCGAGAGGGGGATTTTGGTTGTGGTCCTAACTGTAGGAAAGTTTGACCAGGTAAACAGTAGGAGTGGGAGTACAAATCACAGTAGGAGTGTTGATTCGTATAAATCACTCAAAGAGGGTTCCTGGTGTTAAGTGATAAGGACTTAACACGAAAGGGTTTGACAATTCGTCAAGGATTGATAGATCAAACTTCTAAGCATCATATCCGGACTCTAACCATGAAAGTGTTGAGTGCACGAACATAGCGGAAGTTTGAATGGATTAAACAGGAAAGAATTTTGGTGGTTCCACCGTCAATTAGTCTGATCAGTGGGGGATTCTGTGGTGGGAGACTATGAGTCGTCAAACACCAATGAGAGTTTTGTGAGGGAAAATTAATCCAATGAAGTGATCGAATCTCATCTCAGCAAAAGATTGTTCGGAAATCATAATAGGACTTTAGTGTTTATCACTTTGTTCATAATGATCGGGTTATCCCTAAGAATATTACATTTAACATTCTTCCGGGAACTTCCCGTTACATGAATTATCCACCCCTAGCTTTCTTTGCAAAACTGAGTGTGACATTATAATTAGTTACATGACCGGGTTATCCTTAAGAATATTACATATAAAAATTCTTCAGGAACTTCCCGTCAATGGTAGGAAACAGTTTAGACTCATATACCTATTGGAGTATCGGAAGGAGCAGTTTATACTCTTATACTTGTCGGAGTGTTCATTCGGCTTAATTGAGCGATATAACGCCGGCTTCAACCAAGATTTCGATGCTATTCTTGAGAGCAAAGCAATCCTTAGTGGGATGAAGGATCCTCCTGTGATACGCATAGTACTTTGGATCCGCAGTATTGTCAGCTTTCGCCTGATTTGCGATAGGTGGTAGCTTGATCTTGTTGTTTTCAAGGAGGGATTCGAAGATGGCTGGAACATCTTCGTCCTTGAAGGAATACTCTTTTTGGAGTCTCGGATCCGAAGTCTTTTGCTGCCTTTGGGATTGCTGTTGTGACGTTTGATTAGCATCACCAGCAGCTGCAGGTGCTTTGCCCTTTCTGTTTGTGTCAAAAGTTAGTTTTGTCATGGAATTCATTATATCTTCAGTCGATTACAACAAATTCAAAGAGATAGTCTTTTTATAAGACTTCTTTTACACAACAAAAATGAAAATTACAACTCTTGAGAAACAAACGCAGGATCGTTGTTTGGATCGCTGCTTGCGTGGGATCTTTGCCTGTGCCGGGAGCGCTTTGACTCGTGGACCACCAAATCACAGATTCTGATTGAACTGTGAAGGGTTTAATGACTCTTCCTTCGTTTATCGAAGTAAGAATTTGAAGCGAATATCTTATCGATGTAAGATGTTCACTCTTCTAAAGATCAAGTCAGAGCTTAGATCTCTAGGAATCGCCAGAAGCTTCTTGAAAATGTTTGTGAAGAAGGAAGACTCTCTTTCTTGCTCTAATTCACCAAAACTCAAGGCTCTCTGCTCTAATCTGCTCTGGAAATGCTCCGCCTCTGTCAATGATGGCCATAGGGGGTATTTATAGCCTCCTTAGATGATAACTAAAAAAATAGCCGATCAACAACTGCCTCTTTAGGTGCGGCAGTTGATGCTGTCGCGGCTAAAGGGCGCGACAGTCGACACTGTCGCGGCCAAAGGGCGCGGCAGTCGACACTGCCGCGGCTAAAGGGGCAGTTACACCCACGTTCATACGTGTTTGAAACAGTTCTCCCACGACCTTTAACCACCTTTTTCGTGGTTTAACTGCCTATCCACGTCAGCACACGTTCTATCTCTGATATGCCACCACGTGGGCTTCAAATAATTATCGTACAACTGTCTCAGATAACTGCATTATAACTGCTGTAGCACGCCCTATAATGACTGCGATACCTTAGGTTGTCGCGCCTTAGCCGCGGCACGATATGCTGTCGCGCCTTAGCCGCGACACCATATGCTGGTTTGTTGGTAGAGATGAACCCGGAATCGGAGAGGAAGAATTTTATATTCTATCTCCTGGTCTCTTGTTTGTTGGTAGAGATGAACCCGGAATCGGAGAGGAAGAATTTTATATTCTATCTCCTGGTCTCTTGTTTGTTGGTAGAGATGAACCCGATGATGGAGAGGAAGAATTTTATATTCTATCTCCTGGTCTCTTGTTTGTTGGTAGAGATGAACCCGATAATGGAGAGGAAGAATTTTATATTCTGTCTCCTGGTCTCTTGTTTGTTGGTAGAGATGAACCCGATGATGGAGAGGAAGAATTTTATATTCTATCTCCTGGTCTCTTGTTTGTTGGTAGAGATGAACCCGATGATGGAGAGGAAGAATTTTATATTCTATCTCCTGGTCTCTTGTTTGTTGGTAGAGATGAACCCGATGATGGAGAGGAAGAATTTTATATTCTATCTCCTGGTCTCTTGTTTGTTGGTAGAGATGAACCCGGAATCGGAGAGGAAGAATTTTATATTCTATCTCCTGGTCTCTTGTTTGTTGGTAGAGATGAACCCAGAATCGGAGAGGAAGAATTTTATATTCTATCTCCTGGTCTCTTGTTTGTTGGTAGAGATAAACCCGGAATCGGAGAGGAAGAATTTTATATTCTATCTCCTGGTCTCTTGTTTGTTGGTAGAGATAAACCCGGAATCGGAGAGGAAGAATTTTATATTCTATCTCCTGGTGCAAAGGAAGAATCTGGACTGGTTTGAATAATCCTAACTGTCATAAGGTTTGATTACTCAATTCAAAAGTGGACCCTTCGTTCGCAAAAAATGAATCGAAAGGAGATTTTGGTTGTGGTCCTAACTGTAGTAAGGTTTGACCAAGTGGGAGTTTGATACGATCCTCACTGTTTAAAGGTTTGATCGATCAATTTGAATGGACCTCTCGTTCATGGAAGGACTCGAGAGGGGATTTTGGTCCTGACTGTTTAAAGGTTTGACCAAAATGGAATTTGAGACGATCCTAACTGTTTAAAGGTTTGATCGTTCAATTTGTGGACCTCTCGTTCATGGAACGAATCGAGAGGGGATTTTGGTTTTGGTCCTAACTGTTTAAAGGTTTGACCAAAATGGGAATTTCGAGACGATCCTAACTGTTTAAAGGTTTGATCGTTCAATTTGTGGACCTCTCGTTCATGGAACGAATCGAGAGGGGATTTTGGCTTTGGTCCTAACTGTTTAAAGGTTTGACCAAGATGGGAATTTAAGACGATCCTAACTGTTTAAAGGTTTGATCGTTCAATTTGAGGACCTCTCGTTCATGGAACGAATCGAGAGGGGATTTTGGCTTTGGTCCTAACTGTTTAAAGGTTTGACCAAATGTGAGTTTTGTGAGGGAAGATTGATCTAAAGGAGTGATCAAATCTCATCTCAACAAAAGAGTATTCGGAAATCACCATGGGATGTAGTGTTTATCACCTTGTTTGTAATGATCGGGTTATCCCTAAGAAAATTACATATAGCATTCTTTCGAGAACTTCCCGTTACATGAACCATCCACCCCCAGCTTCCTTTGTGAAACTGGGTCTATCATTATATTCAGCTGCATGATCAGGTTATCCTTAAGAGTACTATGCATGGCGCTCTCCAGGAATTTCCCGTGAAAGAAAGGAAATAGTTTAGACTCATATACCTGTTGGAGTATCGAGGAGCAGTTTATACTCGTATACTCTTCGAAGTGTGGTAGAGAAGCAGTTTATACTTGTATACTTATCGGAGTCAGGGAAAACAGTTTATACTCGTGTACCCAATGGAGTTTTATGGTCGTCTTTACTCGACTTCTTTCGTCGTTATGACGCCGGAGTCAATTAGGGCTTGGATCTTGTTTTTGAGTCCAAAGCAAATCTCGGAATGCTTGGATTTTATTTTTGAGTCCGAAGCAAATCTCAGTGGGATGAAGAATCCTTCTGTGATATGCACAGTAGTTTGGATCTGTAATCATCTTAGCACCCTCCTGATCTTTAATAGGCGATATCTCGATTTTCTCATTGGCGAGGAGGTATTCCAAGATGGCTGGAGCTTCATCATCTTCGAAAGAATACTCATTTTGAAACCTCAGATCGGGAGTCGCGTTCCCAGTGATTGCAGATGTCGTCGGTTGGCTTCTCTCAGCTTTCTTTCTTTTAAGAAAGTGTTCAGCTTGTTCACCACGCATTTTTAAATCTTTCCAAGTTTTGGATGGTACGACCCCCAGAGCTTCCAGGACATCGATAGAGAGATTATTGTGGCATGTTTGCAGAATGAACTCCTCTGTAACAGGATCTCTGCAATTCATTGTCTTGTTACGGAAGCGCTTGACAAAATTGTCGACTGACTCCCCGTCTTTTTGTTTTTCATCCAGAAGGGTTCCGATTGCGATAGAGAGATTATTGTGGCATGTTTGCAGAATGAACTCCTCTGTAACAGGATCTCTGCAATTCATTGTCTTGTTACGGAAGCGCTTGACAAAATTGTCGACTGACTCCCCGTCTTTTTGTTTTTCATCCAGAAGGGTTCCGATTGACACTTCGGTGTCATCATCGAAGAAGTTGCTGAGGAACAAATTTTCTATGTCGTCCCAGCAATTGATGCTCCTTGGCTTGAGCCGTCGGTACCAATCGAAGGCCGACCCGCGAAGGGTGCCAACGAATGACCGGATCATTAAAGCCTCATTTCCAGAGATCATACCCAAATGAGACTTGAAATAAATCAAGTGCTGAATAGGCGAGTTCTTCCCATCAAACGGTGTGAAGTTAGTCATGTTGAATTTTGCCGGGTACCGTATTGAATTCTATTCTCTTGGATAGGGACATGGAATACCCGTCTTTTTCACTTCTTGAGCCGTCATCAAAGCGTTGATTTTGTTTTCAAGCTCTTTCATTTTCTCGTCATCGTCTATGTCTTCATTTGAAGGACGTTGAGGAGAATGAGTTAGACCACCCCCTGTAAGAGGTGCCATTGAACCACCCCCAATATCGTTATTGGGAGGGTGTGTTAAACCACCCCCAGCGTTATTGCTATTGGGAGGTATATCAGCAAAGATGACTTCATCCACTTCTGGATCACTATCATCCACAACTTTCTGAGTGTGGCGACTGGATTCAGTTCTTTGACTGGACTCAGGGGGTTGAGGCCGCTGAGCTAGCAATTCTCTCATTTGTTGGATAGCTAACTCCATCTCTGTCTTCATCTCAGCTCTAATTTCTTCACGTTGTTTGGCTAGAGCTTCCTGAAGTATTTGAGTGAACTGATCAGCAGTGATTGTGAATACTTCTCTGATTTGTCCTGTGCTAGACATTGTATCATCAGAAGCGATTGCAGAATAAGTGTCCGAGAATTCATCCTCCGAGGACATTCCTTCTTGCATTCTCTTGTAGTCTCTGCGTCTGATAGCTCCTAATTGGAGTCGAGACATCCTTTGAGCAATTCTTGGATTGACTTTTCCTTTCGGGGAAAAGTCGGGATTTGAGTCACTTGAATGCTGTTTAGACTTTCTTCTATCAGCCACGTTGATGGTGACTTCAGGGAATTCATCATTTTGGACAGCTGCTCTTCTTTTTTAACGAGTCGCGCAGAGGAACAATGAGAGCGAATAATTCTTTTTCGAAATTTATTCACACCCCCAACTTGATAATACGATTCATCGGTATGATTGCCAAAAAATCGTATCGTCTGTTGGCATGACCTCCCAGGTATGACGATATCATTTGGTGAATGCGTCTTCTTCTGGGGGTATAAAATATTGTTGGCATTCTCAGGACAATTTATTTTTGTTTTTGAGCGATCCAAGGTTATGTCGGGAGTCACACGTCTAAAACCACCCCTTTGTGGGTATGGGGTCTTAACGGGCTCCGAATGCTGATTTTACATAAGTCCAGACTTTGGAATCCAAACTTGGCAGGGTTTCGGTGGTTCTTTGGCCACCGTTTCCTTCTTCCTTTCTCGTCTTTGTTGTAAGAGAGCACGGGCATGAGTAGCATTTGCACGACGTTTTTGTATACGTTCTTTGAGGGTCGAACGAGCCCTTTTGACAATAATCCATTCCTCCGTCGTGATTTTAGCAGAGATATGAGTGATTGGTTGTTGAGACAACTGAACCACTCGATGTCTCCTCGACTCTAGGTCCGTGTGATAACGAACCCCGTCGGTTTGTTCCAATGCCTTAGCTATTTGACGAGCGCGGCGCTGGCGTTGTCTCTGACGAGCCCTCTTCGTCAGTGCCGGTAGGCTTTGATTCGATGACTCTTTAATTAGATAAGAGTCATTATGAGCAGAGATGTTGCGAGTAAAATCCTCAGCAACAATCAGGCGAGAGTCTTCATTCTGTGCCTTCTTTGGCATATAAGTCTTCTTTAATGGTGAGATCCTTTTGTACTTGCGAGACAATAAAGATCTTGAAGAGGACGATGAGAGATATTCCTCAAACTTGGTTTGGTCGAATTCGTATTCGACTATGGATTCAACAGGGATCTTGATGATTGGCTGCGACACGACGGTCTCTGCAACGAGACCATTGGCTCCCACTGTGGTCGCCAGCTTGTTTGCGTCAAAAGTTGGTTTTATCATGGAATTCATTATATCTGGTCGCCAGCTTGTTTGCGTCAAAAGTTGGTTTTATCATGGAATTCATTATATCTTCAGTCGATTACAACAAATTCAAAGAGATAGTCTTTTTATAAGACTTCTTTTACACAACAAAAATAAAAATTACAACTCTTGAGAAACAAACGCAGGATCGTTGTTTGGATCGTTGCTTGCGTGTGATTTTTGCCTGTGCCGGGAGCGCTTTGACTCGTGGACCACCAAATCACAGATTCTGATTGAACTGTGAAGGGTTTAATGACTCTTCCTTCGTTTATCGAAGTAAGAATTTGAAGCGAATATCTTATCGATGTAAGATGTTCACTCTTCTAAAGATCAAGTCAGAGCTTAGATCTCTAGGAATGGCCAAAAGCTTCTTGAGGATGTTTGTGAAGAAGAAAGACTCTCTCTCTTGCTCTAATTCACCAAAACTCAAGGCTCTCTGCTCTAATCTCTCTGGAAAATGCTCAGCCTCTGTCAATGATGGCCATAGGGGGGTATTTATAGCCTCCTTAGACGATAACTGAAGAAATAGCCGGTCAATAACTGTCTCTTTAGGCGCGGCAGCTGATGCTGTCGCGGCTAAAGGGCGCGACAGTCGACAATGTCGCGACACCTTAGGTTGTCGCGCCTTAGCCGCGGCACGATATGCTGCCGCGCCTTAGCCGCGACACCACATGCTGCCGCGCCATGGCCGCGGCGCCATGAGCTGCCGCGCCGGAGCCGCGACACCAAGCGCTGTTTGTTGGTGTGTACATGTTCTTCCATTTGGTTTCGCTTCCTTTGAATCATTCCTTTCTGATTAAGAGAGCGGCTTGCCTTGAGTGGTATTTGGATGTCTGTAAGTATTTTTTGACGCCTACACTTACCACAGGAGGTGAAGTTCGAGTTCGGAGGATTAGCCGTCGGTTGGCTCCTCTCGGCCTTCTTCCTTCGGAGGAAGCGTTCGGTCCGCTCTCCGTGCATCTTCAACTCTTTCCAAGTGTTGGATGGTGTGACTCCCATAACTTCTAGCATGTCCAAAGAGAGGTTATTGTGGCAGGTTTGGAGGATGAAGTCCTCTGTGATCGGATCTCGGTAGTTCATCGCCTTATTCTGAAAGCGCTTGACGAAGTCGCCTGATTGACACCTCGGCATCATCGTCAAAGAAATGAGCGAGAAATAGGTTCTCTAGGTTGTCCCAGCTGCTGATACTTGCAGACTTGAGATGGCGGTACCAATCGAAGGCAGGGCCGCGAAGGGTGCCAACAAATGACCGAACCATTAAGGCTTCATTACCGGAGATCATGCCCAAGTGGGACTTAAAGTAGATCAAATGCTGAGTGGGCGAACCCTTCCCATCGAACGGTGTGAAGTTGATTAGGTTGAACTTCGCCGGATACGGGATCGAATCCCACTCTCTTGGGTAAGGACATGGGATCCCGGTCTTCTTTACCTCTCGATCAGACATCAGAGCGTTGATTTTTTTTCTCGAGATCCTTTATCTTTTCGTCCTCATCTGTATCATGCTTCGGACGATTTGTGAGAGGAACAAGGGGGCAACCCCCAGTGTTGTCATCATTGGCGGGACCACCCCCGGTATTATTATCTTCAGTGGGACCACCCTCAGTGTTCTGATCAACGGGAGGGTTCTCAATATTAAGACGTTCATCCGCATCTGAATCGCTACCTGCTTGGTCAGCAATGTTGCGACGGCTGGATTCACTGAACTGATTGGACAGAGCCCAAATTTATTGGTCATGCTCTTCCCTTATTCGTAGCATAGCCATTTCCATTTCGATCTTGAATGCCTCTTTCTGCTTGGCCAAGGCATCCTCAACCATTTTGGCTACTTCCTCGGTGTTAATCATAAACACTTCACGGGATTGTCCCGGACTGGATACCATATTATCAGAAATGATGACCGAGTTAGCATCCGATGCTTCATCATCCGAGGATAACCCTCTCTGCATTCTCTGATAGTCCCTTTGTCTAATAGTTCCCGATCGTAACCGGGTTAGACGATGAGATATAAGCGGGTCAGAGCTAGAAGGTCGAATCGACTTTCCCTTATCAGCCATATTTATGGTGACTTCCGAAAGTTCATCACCTTGAACGGCCGATCGTTTCTTGTGGAAACGTCTTGGCTTGGACTTAGTTGCTTCATTAGATATCCTCTCAAATACCGAGACCCTCTGCGGAGCAGTCTTGGGGTAGCTACACGCTGATAATACTGCCCTGATAATGTTTGTGCACGAACAATGAGAGTCCGTTTCTCGGGTACTTCTCTTTCGAGATCTGTTCGTACCCCTAGCCCGATAGTACAACTCATCGGTCTGAAGACCGGAGTAACCTATCGTGTGTTGGCATGACTCATCAGGTATAACGTCATCGTCTGACGAATACGTTTCCTTCCGAGGACTCGATACCTTGTTTACGTCCTCAAGAGTCATGCGTTTAGAGCGGCGCTTTTGGGGACGCGAACTCTTGACGGGCTCTTGGACTTCAATTCGTCGTCTGAGGCGGTCAAGTGTAGGGGTTTTCCCATTATACAAAGGTCCTGATTTGTTACGAGGGCGTGTGCGACCCCCAGCTCGAATGGCTGCTCGGGGTTCAGTCACCAGACCCAAGCGTTCTTTGTGTGCGACCCCCAGCTCGAATGGCTGCTCGGGGTTCAGTCACCAGACCCAAGCGTTCTTTGATCGGAACCTTGCCTCGATCCTCGTGCAAAGGACCCATGCGATCCGTCATTCTCATCTTGAAACAGGATAAGTCTTTGTGGTCGTGAGGTATCACCGGGAGTGTAGAATTCATCGGGACATGAATAGGGGCCACCGAAAACTCAGACGGGACTGTAGGAAGTGAATCAGCAGTGAAACGGACCAAACCACTCTGAGTTTTGCTCAAACCACCATTTGGTGGTTTGACTTTGGCCGAGCCACCATTTGGTGGTTTGAACTTGGCTGAGCCACCATTTGGTGGTTTGAACTCTCTGACGCCTTCGGGCACCGTTTGGGTTGTTTTTGATGCCGGTTTGGACTTTGGCCTCCAGACTCGGCGTTGGCCGAGCCACCATTTGGTCTTCTGGTTTCTCTGACGCCTTCGGGCACCGTTTGGGTTGTTTTTTATGCCTGTTTGGACTTTGGCCTCCAGACTTGGCGTGATCTTGGTAGCTTCTTGACCACTTCTTTCTGTTTTAGCTTTTGCGCTTCTCGCACGAGGATCCGTGCGTGCGCAATTAAGGCATGACGCTTCTAAATGCGCTCCTCGAGGGTTGAGCGGGTCCGTTTGATTTGGATCCATTCATTCGCTGTTGGCTTGGAGGATATGCCATTCATTTGCTGCTAAAGGGGTTTGCACCTTCTGGACTTCAGATCCGCTTCGTAGCGAATCCTGTCAACCGGCTCCAAAGCCTTACCGAGTCGACGCGCAAGTCGTTGGCGCTGTCTTTGGCGTGCCCTCTTTGATAGGGTTGGCGTGCCTTCTGCAATTAACTCCTTGGTGGAGGAAAGGTCCAGATCTGTAGATCCGGGCTCATTAGAGGCCAGAAGGGTATTACAAGGCGGGGTTGCAGCGGCAACGAGGGCATTGATCTTCCTGCGCTTGCGAGGGGCGGAGGATCTGGAGGAGGAGGACGATAGATACTCCTCGAATTTTAGTTGGTCGAACTCGTACTCGACCTCTTCGTAAACCGGGATCTAGATCCGTGGTTACGGCATGACAGCTTCGGCAGCGAAGCTGTTGGCTCCCACTGTGGTCGCCAGCTTGTTTGGGTCAAAAGTTAATGTTTTCATTGTCATCGAATCTATTACAACTTTGGTCATTACAATAAACTCAAATAAAAAAATTAATCTTTTTTATAAGATCTCCTTTATACAATGAAAATAAAGATTACAACTCTTGTCAAACAGCGCAACGGACGTTTATCACCCGCTGCTTGTGTGGGTTCTTTGCCTGTGCCATGGACGTTAATATCCATGGACTGCCGCGGATCAGATCCGGTTAGCAGAAGTTGGATAATCAAAGCTCTCACTTCACAAATGAAGTAATTACAGTAGCGGTGATTTTGACTAAGCAAAATCACGGCTCTTCTCGGGATTTAAGACCAAGCTTAAATCCGGAGAAATAGGGGACGGGTCTCAGATCTCTCGAACTCCACTCTTTATGCGCAGGAGATCGCCAAGATCTGCTAACCCTTGCTGTAAATTCGTGGCTCCACTCTCCAATTTGGCAGCGCTTCGCCCTCTTGATCTCCTCCCCCCCAGAATGAGCATCCGAGCCTCTATTTATAGGCTTGGTTGGTGGGTTTCTTTGATCAAAATGAGGGATCCTCTCTATTTCAGTTAGAAACCGCATAACCCACATTATCAGATCGGGTTTGGAACGTTCCAGGAACAAATCAAATCCCAAAAGATCCATAAAACAAAAAAAAAAACTGATTTGGCCGAACTGCCACCCAGTGGCTCGGCCTGGCCGCGGCCACCTAATGGGGCCCGCGCCATTTGGTGGCTCGGCCTTGGCCGCGGCCACCAAATTTGGTGGCTCGGTTTGTGGCCGAGCCACCATTTGGTGGTTCGGCCGCCGAGTCACCTTCTGGTGATCTGGCTTTGGGCCGGACTTGTATGTTTCCTGACTTTTTTGATTTTTCGAGACTTGTAGTTTTCTCCCGTTTCGCATGATTGATCATCTTATTGACTTGCACGCTTCGTTGCGGGATTGACTGTTGAACGCGCACGAACTGATTGACGCGCGCGAACTGATTAACGCGCACATATTGATTGATGCGCGCGAGCTGATGCGCGTGTTGATTGACGCACGTTCGCTTCATGCGCTTGTCGATGACAGATAATCCTCTTAGACTCGGATAACGACGTTCATCATCTTCTCTCCGTCTCGAGCTGTGCGTGGATACCTATAGGCATTTTTAGACGCCTACACATACCTTCTTCTATTGTTGAATGCAATAAACACCGAATTACCAATAATTGTTCTTCCTTGTCCACTCCACAACACAAAACCGAAATTGATGGATTATTATCACAGGACTTTATTCATTGATCATTCACTGATCTTTTTTTTTTTGGACAAGTGACTCCCTTTATAGAACTCCCACCATCAAGGAGTTCATAACTACCCAATGTAGTTATGTCTTAAAACTACCAAAATAGTCAAATTTAAAATTCAAATTTAAATTGATATCTATGTCACATAATAGAATATGAAGAGTCGATATTCTAACATTCTCCCACTAGACTCAAATATTCTATTAATGTTCTAATGACATAACAATATTGCAACTATACTTTATGGCCAAACAATTTGTTGCAATTGAATAAGTAATATAATTAATTCTTGAGAAGCTTCATATTTATGTACATATAACTTTTGAGTCACACTTTATATGCTTAAATAGCAATGAACACATGACTTAAACATAATGTGTACACTTTATTCGTCATGAATATAAAACACTAACAACATCAAATATGTCTAGACATAAAACACAACTAACACTTAAACATTAACAAGCCCCATGTTGCTTACATGACCCTTAAATGTAATGACTGGAATAGCTTTAGTCAATGGGTCAACAATCATGAACTCTATTCTTGTGTGTTCAAACTTAACAATGTGATCACGAACTCGACCTTTAGCCTTAAGGAACTTGATGTCAATGTATTTCGATCAACTTTCGCTTTTATTATTGTTAGCAAATGCAACCGCAGAGGTGTTGTCACAATAAATAAGCAATGGTTTTGAAATGAAATCAACTACTTTAAGCTCTGCAACAAAATCCCTCAACCATGATGCCTGTGATGATGCCTCGTAGCAACCTATAAATTCTTCTTCCATCGTCGAAGATGCAACTAAACTTTGTTTCATACTTTTCTAGGATATTGCACCTCCAGCAAGTAGAAAAATATATCCTGAAGTAGATTTTCTTGTATCCTCACAACTAGCCCAATCAGAATCTGTATATCCAATCATTTCCAAATGATTTGAATAACTATATGTGAGCCTATAATCTTTAGTCCCTTTTAGGTATCTCATTATCCTCTTGGAGGCTTTCCAATGGGCCATTTCAGGATTATTTTGATACCTTCCCAACATTCCTATTGAAAAAGCAAGATCTGATCTTGTGCAAACAGTCACATACATGAGACTTCCAACTACAAAAGCATATGGAATATTTTCCATTTTTTTAGTTCTGAAACACTGTTTGGATATTGGTCCAAACTAAACTTGACACCTTTGGAAATAGGTGCATCTTTAGGTGCACAATTCTGCATTCTAAATCTATCCAAAACTTTGTTAATGTAAGTATTTTGAGATAATCCCAATTTTCTTATGGATCTATATATGTGGATCTCTATTCCAATGACATAAGAGGCTTCATCTAAATCCTTCATTTTAAAGTTTTGTGACAAGTAACTTTTAGTCTCATGTAATAGGTCATTATCATTACATGCAAGTAATATATCATCAACATATAGGACTAATATAATAAATTTACCTTCACTGATTTTAACATATATGCATTCATCCACAATATTCTCTATAAAACCAAATTGAAGAATTGTATTGTGGAATTTTATATGCCATTGACGTGAAGCTTGTTTAAGCTCATATATTGAATTATTTAGCTTGCAATATAACTGATCCTTTTGCCCAAAAGTAAATCATTCGAGTTGTCTCATGTATACTTCTTCCTCAAGATCCCCATTTAGAAAAACCGTCTTCACATCCATTTGATATAACTCTAAATCCATATGAGCTACTAATGCCATAACTATTCTTAAAGATTCCTTAGAAGAAACAGGAGAAAATGTTTCATGAAAATCAATGCCTTCCTTTTGGGTAAACCCTTTGGCTACAAGTCTGGCTTTATATCATTCAACTTTACCAGATAAGTCTCGTTTTGTTTTGAATATCCATTTACAACCAACAACTGAGACTCCTTTCAGTAATTCAACGAGATCCCATACTTGATTCTTTTTCATAGATTCTAATTCTTCTTTCATGGCATCAAGCCATAAATTAGAATTTTCTCCATTAATGGTTTGTGAAAATGAAGTAGGATCATTTTTAGGTTCTACATCAATGTAAGACTCTTGAAGATATACAACGTAGTCACTAGGTATTGCCGGTTTTCTGATTCTAGAGGATCTTCTTAGTTCAACTTGATTGTCGAAATTTTCTTGATTTTGGATAACAGGTACCTCATGAATTTCCTCAACATGAGGAAGTTCGTCATCTATTTCATTTTGAATTAATTGTTCAGTAACTTAATTTGGTGTGTCTTCTATAATAGACACAATTCTCCTTCGAAGAAATAATTCATTAACTTTAGATGATGAACTAGGATCCTTTATTTCCTTAATTCTCATTTTACTAGAAAACTCATCAAAAGTTGAATCCTCAAAAAATTTAGCATTCCTAGCTTCTACAATCTGTGGTGTGTGCAATGGATAATAGAATCTATATCCTTTTGAGTTTAAAGCATACCCAATAAAGAAGTCACTTTCAGTTCTTGAATCAAGTTTCTTAATGTGAGAATCATATATTCTCACTTCAACTCGACAAACCCATACGTGCATATGATTCAGACTAGGTTTCCATCCTTTCCAAATCTCAAAAGGAGTTTTTGGAACTGTTTTTGATGGAACATGATTAAGTATATATACATCAATCTTTAGTGCTTCACTCCAAAAGGATGACAGTAGATTAGCATTACCAATCATGCTTATAACCATATCCATTAGTGTCCTATTCCTTCTTTTAGCCACACCATTTTGTTGTGGTGTACCCGACATTGTGTATTGTGCTATAATGCCTTCACTTTTAAGGAATTGGGCAAATGGACCTGACATTTGTTCTTTTTCGGTGTATCTCCTATAGTACTCTCCACCCCTATCTGATCTCACAATCTTTATTTTCTTGTCTAATTGATTTTCTACCTCGACCTTATAAGTCTTAAAAACATCTAATGCTTCAGACTTTTCATTTAGGAAGTATAAATACATATACCTAGAATGGTCATCAATAAATGAGATGAAATATTTTTGACCATTTAGACAAGAAATTGGAGATGGTCCCCATATGTCTGTATAAATAATTTCTAGACATTCTGTACTCCTTTTAGAACCCTTTTTAGTAATGTTAGTTTGCTTTCCCTTTATGCAATCCACACATGTACTAAAGTTAGTAAAATTTAGATTTGGAAGAATCCCTTCATTTACTAACCTTTTACTTCTATTCACTGAAATATGGCCTAAAGTTTAGATTTGGAAGAATCCCTTCATTTACTAACCTTTTAATTCTATTCACTGAAATATGGCCTACTCTTTTATGCCATAATATAGATGAGTTTTCCTTAATAATACTCCTTTTATTGCCAACATTATCGACGTTTAAAGAAAGCAAATTATTTTTAAAGTTTATGTCTAAATCAAGCTTGTAAAGATTTTCAGATAATATTCCAGTACCAATGCAAACTTCATCTTTATATAAAAGAAATCCATTAACATTAAAATTAATTTCATAACCACAAACACTTAGTTTTGATACAGAAATCAAATTTCTAGAAAATGAAGGTACATAGAACACATTTTTTGAATCTATTACATAACCAGATTTTAAAATAAGTCGATACGTTCCCACGGCCTTTACAAGTGACCGCATTCCATTTCCCGAATAGATGCCTGATTCACTTTCCGTCGGTGTCCATCGGGTTAGAAACCCCTGCATAGTATTGGCAACATGAATTGATGAACCATAATCAATCTACCAAGTATTACTAAGAGCATGAGTAAAATTAGATTCAAAACAGACATATGATGTGATATTACCTTTCTTCACGAGCCATTTCTTGTACTTCAGGCAATCTTTCTTAATGTGTCCTCTCTTTTTGCAGAAGAAACACTTTGGATCCTTGCCCTTGAACTTCATTGGTTGTTTTCCTTTAACCTTTAACAGATCAGATCCATTCTTGCCTTTAAATGCAATTTTCTTATCATGAGTTGTTATATTAACACTTTCTATAACCTCATGTTTAAGTCTTTCTTCTTCTTGAACACACATGGTTAGGAGTTCATTAATGGACCGATTCTCTTTGTGTGTATTGTAAGAGATCTTGAAAGGTCCATACTCCACTAGAAGTGAAGAAAGTATAAAATGCACTAGAAATGATTCAGATATATCAATTTTTAGAGGTTTAAGTTGGGAAAATGCACTAGAAATGATTCAGATATATCAATTTTTAGAGGTTTAAGTTGGGAAGCAATATCCCTTAATTGCATAATATGCATGCGATTCAGATATATCAATTTTTAGAGGTTTAAGTTGGGAAGCAATATCCCTTAATTGCATAATATGCATGCACACACCCTTACGAGCATCATATTTCACATTTGTGAGTTTCTGAATCAAGGTTGTAGTCATAGCCTTGTCACAAACAATAAATTGCTCCTCGATTGCTTTCATGAAATCCTTTACCTTATCAAATTCAGGAATTGATCCCCGAATACTTCGACTAATATGTGATTTCATAAGCATCATACTGAGACGATTTGCACACTCCCATTTTTCAAATTCAGCCTTCTTACTTGGTTCCGTAGTCTCCGTGGGAGTAGGAGAACATTCTTTATGGAGAGCCAAGTCTAGATCTAAGCAGCCTAATTTTAGAAGGATCTTGTCATTCCAATCAGAAAAATTATCACCGCTTAGAATCGGGACTTCATTAACTACTGAAACATGAATAACTGCATTAAATGAAACAAAATTAATGCTACGAAAATTAAACTTTATTCAAGTAATGACTTTTAACCTTCTTGTGGGGAGAGGTTCTTAAATGCATAGATTCATTACTTAGACTTTAATTAAGAACAACAAAGTTTGATAATAAATAAATAAAATTTCCATGCCTGTGGGTATAAGAAATTTTCCCATTATAAACAAATATGCTTTCTTAACCTAATAAATTTACATAGATCATTACTTCCCTGTAGGGTATAGTAGAGATTTATGTAAATGTAATTGCAAATCTGGATTGAATTGACATATTTAATAATGAGATGTAACATATATATATATATATATCGTGACTTTCCTTCATCCAATGGCTAGGATTCGGTCAAATAGTCAACAGACACATGCATTAATTACCTCATTAAACACATGCATTAATTACATCAACGCAGTGAACCCAGATTCATTACCTCAACGAACACGTCCTTCACTGCAGTGAATCCAGATTCACTGTATTGAATCCAGATTCATTACCTCAACGAACACGTTTTTCACTGCAGTGAATCCAGATTCACTGCATTGAATCCAGATTCATTACCTTAACGAACATGTTTTTCACTGTAGTGAATCCAGATTTGTGTTCGTTGAGGTAATTAATGCATGTAATTAATGCATGTTCTGTTGACTGTTTGACTAACTCCCAACCATTAGATTCATCTAGATCCAACGAATGATATTGATTTTTAGTTTTTAGGCTAAGGAGGTTTTTATTAGAACATCAGGTGAGAGGTAGAGGGAAACTGACGGAAGTCTGAACGTCGAAATAATTTAGAGACGGGGAGAGGGAGAGGGGCAGAAGAAAGCAAGGAGAGGGGAAGGAGAGAGGTCGGATCCGTTTGGGCGTTTTCAAAGAGAGAGGGAGAGGGGAAGGGGAGAGGTCGGATCGGTGTTGAGAAACGGAAGAAGCAGAGAGATGAAGAGGCGGTTGCGAAGGGGAGCGGCAGGGGAAAGGGCATATTTTAGATTATATAGGATAAAATTAGAATTACAAAATTTGAAAAGGGCAATTTGGGTATGCAAAAGTTTTGATAATGGTTTTTTCTTTTATAGAAACTAGTATGCTATACGTGCGTTGCACGTGATGCATATTAAGAAACTACAAGAGTCAAAATCCATAATGTTTCCATAATTAAGCATTGAACTTATACACAATACACAAGATGAATGTCAATTAAACAATATCTCACAGGACTTAGGATATTGTCTATAGAGAAGGAACCTAATATTCAACCATATATATATATATATATATATATATATAAACTTATGTCAACTTAAGTGGACGTCCACTAAGTTTCTTAGTCATTGATGATCACTTGATTGAGCTACATTGTGGATGATCATTTTCGTTGAACTTGATCTGCATATTCTAAAACCCCAACACACTAAATTTAGGATGAACACGTCGTGGTTTGACCCTCCGTCGAGCCATGTAAAAAGTTCTATTCATTCGAAACCGTTAAAATTGATACGAGTGGATGAAAAGCCAAACCACAATGGGTTCACCCTAAATTTGGTGTGTTGGGGTTTTAGAATATGTAGATCAAGTTCAACAGAGCGGATCATCCACAATGTAGCTCAATCAAGTGATTAGAATATGTAGATCAAGTTCAACAGAGCGGATCATCCACAATGTAGCTCAATCAAGTGATCATCAATAACTAAGATGTTGGCTGGCCCTATTGTTTTGATGATGATTTGTCAAACAATTTATCGCTAATATGTTTTCTAGTCTTTGTTGTTTTTGGTTTTTCCTTATATGTATTTCTACACACGGCAATCAAAAGTTAAAGATTCAAGTTCATGTGTGTGCTACACCTGGTATAAGTTTAGTTTGCTTACATATATTGTATGTTTATATGTAAGCTCAATATATGTACACTTAACACAGATTTGATGTTTTCTATCATATAAATAATTTTTCATCAAATGTTGTTACAATAACTTTTATTTCATGTTTATAGCTCATTCATACTTTATTATATACATACAATGTATGCATGATATATATATACGTGTTTATAAGTCATATCAAAATTTTCATATTCATAAAATACAAGTTTTCTGAACACTTTTCAAAAACAGGGAGTTTTCGCAAACAAAAATTGATTTTCTAAAAATTCCTTTTTTTAACGTAATTTCAAAATCAGCCCAAAAAACTGTCACATGCCATGTATCAGTTCGCGGTCGACCGCCACGGTCGACCGCCAGCAGCAAATTTTTAGTATATGGTTTTTATGTGCTCGCGGTCGACCGTGAAACCATTCAGAGACTTTCGCGGTCGACCACCGCGGTCGACCACCGCGGTCGACCGCCAGCTTTTAATTTCTAAACTTTGATTTTTTGTGCCTCGCGGTCGACCGCGAGATTTCTACGGTTGACCGCCGAACTCATGATTGTATTCCAACGGCTAGTTTCTGATTTGATTCTCTGGGGTTTTTTTGGTCATTTCAAGTTAGTTTTTGCTGAGTTCTTAAGTGGGTATAAATACCCTATTGTTTTTCTATTTCAGAAACCAAGAAAACCAAGAGTTTTTGTTTTTACAAGAAGTTTTAACAAAGGTTTAAGAGGCGTTTAAAGAGCTGTTAAGCTAATTTTCATTAATCTACTTCAAGAGAAGTTTTCTACAACAAGAAGTGGCTTTCAATTCCTATTGGGATCATCATCTACTACTCTTCTTGTTTATTGAGAAGTTTTCTAAAACTCTTCTTTATATAGCTTACTATTTCATTTTTATTTATTTAGCTATATTTATTGAGTTGTATTATTTTCATTCACTGTTATCACACACATATATTGAGCTTAATATCTTCATACTATATTATGGGTATTGGTGTGTGATTTAGTGAGTGTGAGCTTCATTGTGTTCTTACTTGTTATTGAGAACAAATCATTGTATTTACCTTTTATTGTGAGAATTACTTGTAATACACTTGTACACCGAGAGAAGTGTGAGGCGTGAGACGGAGTCAAATCCAATAGGAGTGACGTCGGTTGACAAACCTAGGGAGAGGTTGCATCCGAGCACTTGAGGAGGAGGACACGAGCTAGGTTCCTACACTTTGTGTGTAAAGTGTGATTGCATAGTGTTTGTTGTGTGAGAGTTTTTCGGTAAGCTTGTAAACCGAGTGTGTAGAAGTTCTGGCTTCCAAACCGGATTGTGATAGTGGAGATCTCCTCGAGGTGAGGAGCAGGGACGTAGGTCGTGGTGAGCGAACCTCGTAAACATATCGTTTGTTTGTGTTTTACTTAGCGTACTTTTTATTTGTACTTATTCATATCTCTCTTGCTCATATCTATCTTATATCATTCTTGCAAGAATAAATTAATCAACATAATTTTAATTGGCTTTTAATCGGGATTAGATTAGCATAAGACCCTAATTACTCCCTCCCCTCTAGGGTCTAACAATTGGTATCAGAGCTTAGTGCTCTTTGATTTAAGGACTAATCGCCTTGAGTTAAAGATCCAAGTTATCGTTTTTGTGCTAATCTAGTGTTGATTGCTTTTTGCTTCTTGCATATAATCTTATGGATATGTATGATGCATCTAGTCTAGGTTATGCTATTAATGTTGCTCCTCGTTTGGATATTTTTCCCTATGCTCAATGGCGTGTTAGATTCAAACTTTTTGTTCAAGCTAAACAATTTGATTTATGGGAAATTATTGAGGATGCTTATATTGCTCCGATTTTGGAAAAATCCAAATGGAATGAAAATAATAAAAGATCGTTTAATATGAACAAGCTTTTGTTAGAATATTTGCTTAATGCTTTTCACTCTTTATTTTCTAACAAATTTGCTAATTTTGATAGTGCTTACGTCTTATGAAAATTTATTGAAGCACATGAAGGGGACTTGGAGGCTATTCAACAAGCATTGGAAAATCCCGCTTTAAGTTCTAAAGAAGCCTTATCTCCATGTACAATACCACTAGGTGATAACCCTAGTGAGGTATGCGAGCTTGATAACGATGATATTATTACTTTTGATGAACTTGCTCTTGAGTTTGAAAAGTTACACAATTGCTATATTGATGTAAAGAGTAAGTATGTAAATATGAAATCCACTCATGAAATACTAGCCACTAAGTTTAATTTTATTGCAAATGAAAATATAATTCTTAAAGAATGCAATGAAAAATTGAGAATTGAAAATGCTAGTTTGCTTCATGAAAAACGTGATGCTATGTTAGAAGTAGATAAGTTGAAATCTATGATAAAAAATCTTGTTGATCCTACTTCTAGTAGCAATGCTTGTATGCACAATGATGAGATGAATCAAATGAGAAAACGTATATCCACCTTAAATTCAACACTAAATACTTGTATTGCTAATAATAAAAAGCTTATGGACTTATGTACAAAGTTCAATGTTAATTCTTCTAAGAAACCTATTCATTATGCACATATGTATGAAAAAATTCACAAATGTTCTATTTACGGTCTTAAAGGCCATTTAGCTCAATTTTATCATAATGCACCAAAAATTGACAAGCCTATTCATGATTGTGCATCCCATCAAGCTTCTTCATCACATACACATGTACACACATAGTGTAAATCATAAACATGCTCATGTGTATAAATGTGATTATTGTAGTCGTTTTGGTCATTTGGCCATGTTTTGTTTCGATTTGAAAAGAAATTCTCGTTTGCAAAATAATTGCAAAGGAAAATCTATTTTTACAAATAAACCACGTGCATTTCATTTCGGTCAACGCAAAACATTCAAACATATACATTGCACAAATTGCAATCGTATGGGTCATGTTTACGATTTTTGCTTTGATCGTATCGGTGCATAAAATACGCATAAGCGGGTTCATAACCCTAGGACCTTGAATTTAAATGATAGGGGTCATGTCCCAAATTTTAGTGGTACCAAAATGATTTGGGTACCAAAATGAGTTTTATATTAATTTTTTGTTTTGTTTGTTTTGTTCATTTTTAATTGAATAATTGGGTTTTGAGTTTAAATGATGAATTTTAGTTTTTATTAAGTTAAATAAAATATTTTCATAAGACAATTTTCTTAAAGGACCAAACTGAATATTTTATAAAAATCTAGATCTTACAATACCTATGCTGTTACTCTTCGCGCGGTCGACCGTCACGGTCGATCGTTAATGTTTCTAAAAATTGTTACGGTCGATCGCCACAGTCGACCGCAAGAGAATTTTTTGGTTTTCTGCTCTTTTCGTTATCGGGTTTCGGTTTATTTGGTTAAAATTTTTAAAACCCGTTTTGTCCATCACCGTCAAACTTGATCTGATCTAATCTGAGCCGCTCCTTCTTCTTCTCTAAGATCCGACCCTCTTCATCTTCCATTTTCATTCAAAATTTTTCCCCAAATCAGAAAATCTCCCATGGTCGCCCGCAGCGTTTCTTCGTTCGATCGCGGCTATTCTTCACCTCTTTTGGGTAATCTCTTTCATCATCCTCCTTGTTTCAATTCTCTCTTAGGGTTTCATTGCCTAATCTAAGTTTTTTTTTATTTCAATTTCTGTCTCATTTATATCTGTAAAACCCCAGTTGTTACTATCTGTAATTATACATCCTAAGAAGAGATCCAAGCCTGAATCTAGTTCCTCATCTATCACTGCCTCCTATTATGAGGATTATCTTCTGTTTAAAACCCTAGTTAAGAAATATAGGGAGCTATGCAAACTGAAAATCCTGCCTACTAGATATATCAAGTATGATCAATTAGCCATGTATGACATTCATACGATTCTACATGATGTTGGGTTGGCTAAACTGTTAGATGTAGAACGTAAAGTTCCTTATTACCCTTTCCTCGTTTATTTGTTTTATGCAAACTTATCTGTGTCATCTTCTGCTGATGGTCTCCAAACCATCACCACATCTGTTAAAAATATTCAGATTTCATTTTCTGCCGACGAGCTTGCGGGAATCCTTAAGATTCCAACAAGTGACGTTGAGCTTATGTCTATCGATCACACCGATCAGGCTGTGAACGATATCTTATTTAAGCCCGATTGTACCTATCCTATGAACAACAAATCACTCAATCCTACCGCTAAAATCATAGCTCGTATTGTTGCTCATAATCTCATTCCCAAAACCGGTAGCTTTGATCATTTTGCTTCTGATAAGGTTAATGCTGTTTATGCTATTTTTGCCAAAATAAAAGTGAATTAGGCAAATATTTTTCTTAAAAACATGGCATGCAAGCATCACAAACTTCTTCCTTTTGGCAGCTTCATCACTCTTATTCTTCAACACTTCGGTGTTGCTCTCACAAATGAACCCAAAGTTGATCCGGGTAAGGAATACTTTGATAGAGTCTCTCTCTCCCGTATGCAACTTTCTGACTCCTTATCTGATCCTGCTAAGCCATCATCTTCTCATTCTCGGTCTAAAGCTTTCACCTCCTCCACTTCTGATATCTGTGCCCGTTTGGATCATCTCGAGACTTAGGTCTCAACTATTCAGAGGGACGTTAGGACTATTCTATCTTATCAGCGTCAGTCACTTGGGATTCCGGATCTCTCCTCCAGTTCTGACTCTTGTTCTGATGAGGGCTCTGAAGGAGGATCTGCTTCTGGCTCTGGTTCGGGTTCTGGCTCTGGCCCTGCTTCTGATGATGGTGGAGATTGATTCTTGTTTGTTGGATTCTATGCTTATGGTGTTGTTTATGTTTTGTTGAACTAGAACTTGATACTTATGTTTTATTTTGAGTTGTAATAACTCTATGGTTTGTGTGGAAAACTATGTGTTATCGTGGAGCAAATTATATATGGTTTATGTGGTAAACAATGTAGTTTTGTGGGACTAATTTGGTTTACTATGGTTATGTTAGTTTATCATGAACAATGTATGGTGAAAACAAATATGTGGTTTTGTGCAAACATGTTGCTAATAATGCTTTATGCTTGGTTTGGACCTTAAATTTCATATGTTTATGGCTATGTATGGATAGATATGGTTGTTTAGCTCCTATATATGATATTTGTATGTCATTTATGCAAATTGACAGGGGGAGCTTTTGTCCATACCTTGGTTATTATCTGTGCTTGAATGCAGGGGGAGCGTTGCTCCTATTTATATTTTTTTTCCTTTTTGATGTTGTCAAAGGGGGAGAAAATCTACATATGGTTTATTCATGTTCATGTGGGTTATTAATATTCATGTTGTATACATAGTTGGTTTATATGTGGTTTATCAACATGTATTTCATATCATCATAAATTGTTTGCCATCATAAAAAAGGGGGAGATTGTTGGCCCTATAGTTTTGATGATGATTCGTCAAACAATTTATCGCTAATATGTTTTCTAGTCTTTGTTGTTTTTGGTTTTTCCTTATAGGTATTTCTACACACGGCAATCAAAAGTTAAAGATTCAAGTTCATGTGTGTGCTACACCTGGTATAAGTTTAGTTTGCTTACATATATTGTAGGTTTATATGTAAGCTCAATATATGTACACTTAACACAGATTTGACGTTTTCTATCATATAAATGATTTTTCATCAAAGTTGTTACAATAACTTTTATTTCATGTTTACAGCTCATTCATACTTTATTATATACATACAATGTATGCATGATATATATATACGTGTTTATAAGTCATATCAAAATTTTCATGTTCATAAAATACAGGTTTTCTGAACACTTTTCAAAAACAGGGAGTTTTCGCAAACAAAAATTGATTTTCTAAAAATTTCTTTTCAAACATGTTTATTTCATCATTTAGAAACTTTCCCTAAAGTTTTACTATTTTGGGAATTAATTTAATATTTTTAACGCAATTTCAAAATCAGCCCAAAAACTTGTCACATGCCATGTATCAGTTCGCGGTCGACCGCCACGGTCGACCGCCAGCAGCAAATTTTCAGTATATGGTTTTTATGTGCTCACGGTCGATCGTGACGGTCGACCGTGAAACCATCCAGAGACTTTCGTGGTCGACCGCCAGCTTTTAATTTCTAAACTCAGATTTTTTTGTGCCTCGCGGTCGACCGCGAGATTTCCACGGTCGACCGCCGAACTCATGATTGTATTCCAACGGCTAGTTTCTGATTTGATTCTCTGGGGGCTTTTTGGTCATTTCAAGTTGGTTTTTGCTGAGTTCTTGAGTGGGTATAAATACCCCATTGCTCTTCTATTTCAGTATCTAAGAGAAAACCAAGAGTTTTGTTTTTACAAGAAGTTTTAACAAAGGTTTAAGAGGCGTTTAAAGAGCTGTTAAGCTAATTTTCATTAATCTACTTCAAGAGAAGTTTTCTACAACAAGAAGTGGCTTTCAATTCCTATTGGGATCATCATCTACTACTCTTCTTGTTTATTGAGAAGTTTTCTAAAACTCTTCCTTATATAGCTTACTATTTCATTTTCATTTATTTAGCTATATTTATTGAGTTGTATTATTTTCATTCACTGTTATCACACACATATATTGAGCTTAATACCTTCATACTATATTATGGGTATTGGTGTGTGATTTAGTGAGTGTGAGCTTCATTGTGTTCTCACTTGTTATTGAGAATAAATCATTGTATTTACCTTTTATTGTGAGAATCACTTGTAATACACTTGTACACCGAGAGAAGTGTGAGGCGTGAGACGGGGTCAAATCCAATAGGAGTGGCGTCGGTTGACGAACCTAGGGAGGGGTTGCATCCGAGCACTTGAGGAGGAGGACACGGGTTAGGTTCCTACACTTAGTGTGTAAAGTGTGATTGCATAGTATTTGTTGTGTGAGAGTTTTTCGGTAAGCTTATAAACCGAGTGTGTAGAAGTTCCGGCTTCCAAACCGGATTGTGATAATGGAGATCTCCTCGAGGTGAGGAGCGGGGACGTAGGTCGTGGTGACCGAACCTCGTAAACATATCGTTTGTTTGTGTTTTGCTTAACGTACTTTTTATTTGTACTTATTCATATCTCTCTTGCTCATATCTATCTTATATCATTTTTGCAAGAACAAATTAATCAACATAATTTTAATTGGCTTTTAATCGGGATTAGATTAACATAAGACCCTAATTACCCCCCTCTAGGGTCTAACATAAGAAACTTAGTGAACGTCCACTTAAGTTGACATAAGTTTTTTTTTTCTCTCTCTATATATATATATAATCATGAACCCAACTCCAAATAAATTAAGAGTGGTGTTAGGGGCACACCACCACCACAACCTCAACCACACTTCCCCCCTCTCATTGCTACAGTAAACCGGGCTCCACATGAGATTTTAAAAATTTTAAAATCTCATGTGGGGCCCGGTTTACTATAGTAATGAGAGGGGAGAGTGTGGTTAGGATTGTGGTGGGTGGTGTGACTCTAACATTATTTATAAATTAATGAGGACCTTCAATTGTGAATTTGTGACCAAATATTACTAATTATATGCTCAAAGTAAAGACCACCTATCATTCAAGCGATGATTCGGGTCACGTTTTAATGACAGTGACAATTCAATCGCTAAAGTCTTTCCATGTCAAATACAGCATAAATTCCCAAGAGAAACTTTAGCACATTCTCTTGTCACTTAATTTTCTACGGATATCATACGTGGCAAATTTCTATTAGTAAAATGAAGCGAACCCTTTAGTGGCAAATCTGTTGTAATCTTTTGAAATCATTAAAATGCCTTCTTTTTTCAAATAATAAATCATAGAGATATGGAAGTTTTTTCAACAATTATAACAAACGCATAATTCATTGTGCAAAAATGTCATTATCCTAAAACATAGACAATCCCATAAATGAATTTCATATCCAAATATGTTATCTTTTTCACTCTTTTTTCAAAAGTACTTGTCATCCGAGAAATCATAAATAACTCTAAGAGTTAAAAAAAAAACCCTTCCTTTATTCTAATTATTTCAAACCCACAGAATTGAAAATTGAAAATTCATTCATAAACTCAAAACAACCAAATCGAATTATTTCACCAAAATTATGTATTAATATGCTATAAAATGTGCTAATCTGCTATAATCTGATTCTACTCTGGGTTAAAAAGTAAACGAGTTTCCAAATAATTCATGAAAATGGGTTTAAATAGAAAAACATTATCTAATAAATTTATTACGCTTTAACAAAATAATAAAATTATTATCCAAAAAAAAAATCCTAAACAAATCCGAACCGTCCATAAAAATATCGCCTAAACTCGCGCAACAGAAAAATATTTTCGCAAAAAATATCGCTCCCCGCATCAAATTCTCCCTATAAATAGACCCAATTTCCTTCTCACTCCTTCATCTTTCTAAAAAAAAAACTCATTTTTATTTCTCTCTCTAAAGTTTTTAAGTTTTTAGCCATGGACGTCGATATCTCTCCCAAGCTCTCATCAAAGGTTTACGGCGGCGAAGGCGGATCTTACTTCGGTTGGTGCCCTAAAGAGCTCCCGATGCTCGAGAAGGCCGATATCGGAGCGGCGAAGCTCGCTCTCGAGAAGCGAGGCCTCGCTCTCCCGAGCTACTCCGACTCTGCTAAGATCGCTTACGTTCTTCAAGGTATAAAAAAAAGCTGATTTTTTTGATTATTTTTTTGAATTTTTTGTTTTGGTGATCTGTAGCTAATGATGGTAGATCATGTGTAGGTGGTAATGGTCGGTTTAATATTGCAACTTGGAAGTGATCTAATTTTTATTTAGTATGTGATCTTCAAATATGAAGAAGCTCGTTAAGTTTGATTTTTTTATGCATCAAGTGTAGGTTTCTACATTATGTTATTTAAGGTGAATTTGTCTTTTAAAGATGTGAATTTTTTGGTGATCTGTAGCTGTTGATCGTTGATTATGTTACAACTTGACAACTTGTATGTGATTTAATTTAATGTTTTGTTTATTTATCGTGTGATCTGCAGAAAGAAAAAATAATCATTTTTTTTACATATATCCAGTAATTGACTTTAGTCTTTTTTATGCATTTAGTGTAGATTCCAATAATTCTTCTATGAATTGAGAACTACCACTTTAAACATTTTTTTTGGGTTTATTTATTTGTATACCATGTATTCTGAAAAATAGAAAGGTTGATTTTTGATTATTTTTTACTTTTTTTCCGCCAATAGATTACCAATAATACCTCCGATGGTTTGGAATTAGCCCTTTCAATTACAATATTTTGTTCTCTGGTAGTAGGAAATTCATTGTGACATATAACATTTAATTTGATTTTTAATTAGTGGGTCCTTGTTTAAAATAAAAGTGGTCAATGCACGTTCTAAAAGTTGGTATTTCACTAGAGGACGCCATAGCTTTTATGGGCATGCCTTGGGAAAATAAATTTCTGGCTTTCCCTTTTAAGGATAAGATGTTGACTTTTCATTTGGCAGCATTCTTTTTATATTTCAAATAAGTATGTCATAATATCAATCCTAGCTTAAGGTATATAGTTCATTGTTAGTTATTGTGATTAACATGTTCATTAGGATTATCATAAACCCAATTTTCTCAAAGAAATTGATCTGTTGTGAACTGGTAAGATGCTTTTTCATTAAGAATTGTAGAATGAATCCAATTTGCATGAAAAATTTACCATCTATTCATATGGATAGCGTATTTCTTTTAGAGATGACTATATGAATTTCGGAATACTTTGTTTTATGGAAAAGATATATAGTGAAGCAGGGATATCGGCCACATGGCTACATATTTTCCAACATGGGTATGAACTCTACCTAGATTTTAAAAGAAATTGTCCTTGACTTTTAGTAGTTTATTCTGCCCCAGTTATTGTCACCGGTTATCATTTAGTTAACATTTTTTTTGAATTGACTAGTTTTTATGTAGCAAACTATATGCAGACAATTAGTTCTTAATTTTCCAGAATTGCCAAAGCTCTGGATAAATACATGCACTTACTGCAATGTTTTGTAATTCATTAATATATAGGCATAACAGTTTCACCATTTTGGGCAATGAGTTGTATATGTCAATAAGTTATAGGATATATTGCATTTATGTGGCTTATCTTGTTTACTATTTTTGTAACCTCTTGCTTCTAGTCACAATTATTTCTAATGCTTAAATAGTAAAAGGCTATGTTACTTACGGAAAATTTAGTTACTTCATCTCACCAAGTTTTTCTCTAAAAAACGTGCTTCTTTTTATTACTGCCTCTGTGTGTACCGCGCTTTGTAATACTCATAAATTCATGATATTATATTACAGTTGTCATAATGCAATTCAATTATAGTCAATAAGAAAATATAAGCACATTCTGAACCTACGGAGATTGTCCGACTTATGATTACAAAATCTGCTCAATGTTGAATATATGATTTACAGTGAGAACCTTTTCTTTCGTGAATATGAACTTGAGATACGGCAGAGTTTAGCCAAACTATTGTTATGGTTTCCTTCATTATGTTATCAAAATTTCTGAATTTGTTTTTTACTTTACAGGAAGTGGAACTTGTGGAATTCTCCTCCCAGAATCCCCAAAGGAAAAGGTCCTCGCCATCAAAACTGGTGACTCCCTCGCCCTCCCCTTTGGTGTTCTAACTTGGTGGTTCAACCCTGAAGACACTGAGCTCGTCATTCTCTTTCTCGGTGATACATCCAAAGGCCACCACAGAGGCGCGTTCACAAATTTCCAGGTCACTGGAACCAACGGAATCTTCACAGGTTTCACACCCGAGTTTGTTAGCAGAGCTTGGGATCTCCCTGAAGACCAAGTCAAGCAACTTGTCTCAAGCCAAACTGGCTGCGGCATTATCAAGGTCAAGGATGAACAAAGAATGCCCGCACCCAATGCTCTGGATAGGGAGGGAATGGTTTTGAACTGCCTTGAGGCTCCTCTTGATGTTGATATTAAGGATGGTGGTCGAGTTGTGGTTCTTAATACTAAGAATCTTCCTCTTACTGGGGAGGTTGGACTTGGGGCTGACCTTGTGAGGATTGATGGGTTCTCTATGTGCTCGCCTGGATTTTCATGTGATTCAGCTTTTCAGGTCACCTATATTGTTAGGGGAAGTGGAAGAGTTCAGGTTGTGGGTGCTGATGGAAAGAGAGTTCTTGAAACTCATGTGAAGGGTGGATATTTGTTTATTGTGCCGAGGTTCTTCGTTGTGTCGAAGATTGCTGATGCCGATGGCATGGAATGGTTTTCCATTATCACTACTCCCAAGTGAGTTCACTTCAAATTTTCTTTTGTAACGTAGTTTTATATAATCGGTTTTTCTATAGAGTGCCCTTGGGCACTCTATAAGAGAGGAGAGAGATAGAGAGAAATGAATGAGGAGGGGGGCCCCCTGATTTGCATTGGGATCCTTTCTCCATTCATTTCTCTCTATCTCTCTCCTCTCTTATAGAGTGCCCAAGGGCACTCTATAGAAAAACCGTTATATAATTATCCTAATTGCACCAGTTTCGAGTAATGAGAAATGATATTACTATTAGTAATGGAGGCTTAACTTGTCTAGGAGTAATTAAGATGCCAAATTGATGAATATGATGATGGTTAACTTAATGTTGTTGATACCAAACTGTTGTTCATGAATCTTTAAATTCATTGTTTTGAATTTCGTTTATGCTCGTCTCGCGTGCAACCATTAATTGAATATCTCAATTACGAGAAGCGATGCAAGCATGACTGATGGATGTCGCCAAGAGAACTAACTACAATTGACCTATATGATAATGGTAACTTAATAATGGAGCAGATAACCCTTTAATAAAACTAAATGGAAGAATATGATTCATGTAGCCAACCTCAAATCGTTGCTATTGCTGTTTATGAATTTGCAAAAATGATTGTCTGATTGCGGTTCTAATGTTTGATTTCATGTGCAGCCCAATCTTCTGTCATTTGGCTGGGAGGACCGGAATCTGGAAGGCCATATCTCCAGAGCTGCTTGAAGCTGCGTTGAACACGACTCCGGAGATGGAGCAACAGTTCAGGTCGAAGAGAACCACAAGCGAGATCTTCTTCCCTCCTTCCAAGTGAAATCAAGCAGCATTAAGGGGATCTTTTGTGATGTCTTTGTTGTCAATAAGTTTTTCGACATTGGTCTCTGGTCCTGGTGCAACTAAGTTTTGCTCAACTTTGGACTAGATGGTTTATAGTTTCCTATGCTTTTTTTAAGACTACAATAAGTTTTTCGACATTGGTCTCTGGTCCTGGTGCTCCTAAGTTTTGCTCAACTTTGGACTAGATGGTTTATAGTTTCCTATGTTTTTTTTAAGACTATTAGTAGTTTCTGGTGAATGTGGACTTGATGGTTTATAGTTTCCTATGCTTTTTATTCAAGACTATTAGTAGTTTCCTATGGTTTAGTTTAATATTTGCTCTTACGTTGTCCTGAATCCTCTTTATCTTTTCAGCATCATGTCAATCTTTTGGTGTTTCTAGATTTATCATATGATATGGTTTGCTATTGAGTTGGAAGTCTTTTAAGAGTTTTTTTCCCCATCCCAAAATTTCTCTTGATAAAGACATTTTGGGTATCGCACCCATTAGGATGCAATGCAGTGTAATTTTACAACCAAAGTGCTGTCAAAACAATAAAAATATAAAACAAATTAAGGAGTTAGAAAATTCAGGCCTGATTGGGAGCAGTCGTGATATCACTGCCCTAGAAGATTAAGGACCCGCCTATCGCCCTGGCGCAGTTTGTCCTCTCTCCCCTAGCGGTAAAAACCCCCCGAATCGGCCGGCCTCTGCACTCGGGCGTGAGATACAGAGCTTATGCTCAGATGAAAACGGTTGCCCAGTAAAATGTAGCCGAAATCTTTTATTGGAGGTATA
>NC_033800.1:7061974-7120092 GCF_001876935.1 Asparagus officinalis | reverse complement strand
GGGTGACTGGGATAGGGGAAACATCGTCGGAGGTCGAATAATACTCGCCACGACGCCCGTATACCGCATACGATGGAAAGGCTCCGAAAGGATACTCCACTGAAAACAAGCAATTAAGTGTTTGTTAGTTTCAGATATAAAAGGAAATTGAACTCATCTTACAAATTGGTAAGATAGAGTCATTACCTTATAAAGGGCGAGACGATTTGGCCACATCGTGCATTTATAAGATAGGGTATATCGATAATATATCCCTGCCTTATAAGGCACAATGCAGCGTCAAAACGCCCCCTTTATTTATTTTGAGATATGGTTTTGACCAAGCAAAACCCATCTTTAAAGCGTCGATCCTCACCAAGGAGAATCAAGGCTTTTCCCGATCGCCTCACCAAGGAGAGCAAAATGGGGTAAAAGGACTAATTTGCAAATTCTCAGAAGAAGAGGGTTAATTTGCAAAATTTCCATAAAGCGTCAATCCTCACCAAGGAGAATCAAGGCTCTTCCCGATTGCCTCGCCAAGGAGAACAACGTGGGGTTTAAAAAAGGGTCAATTTACAAATTTATAAGAAAAAAGGGTTTATTTGCAAAAAGTAGCTCACCAGCATAAGAGGGAGGCGCGCCATCAACCGACATGGCAGGGGAACGACCTCTCGAGGCGCGAGACATGACGGCCTGCAAAATAACTACCTACAAAGAAAATCAAGAGGTTAGATCTAGAAAAAATCACATTTTTACCCCCTGAAAGATAAGCTCGAGGCGACGAATCATAATCCTAACCCTCGCACGCAACCCCACGAGTTCATAAATTAAATTAAGCATAAAAAAATGCTAAAATTATGGAGATATACCTGAGGGGAAGCTCGAAGATCCAATAAAGATTAGATCTTGAAAAGTGCTCGAACCACGCGCTCGAGGGACCTGAGAGAAATTTCAAAAATGGCAGTTTCGAAGGATTTTTCAGTCAAGGATCAAAACGGAATTCGAATCAAGACAAATACAAGTTTTAGGAGAAAAAGATTGTGAGTAGAAAATCAAAAGAAGGAGGGGTGGCCGGCTAGGAAAGAGGGAGGAAAAAGAAAAAAAAAAATAAAAGCACGCTTTTATAGCCTTGAACCAGATCTGGCTGAACCAGACCAGACCGGGCTGAACCAGACCAAGTCAGAATGGACCAGAATGGACCAGAATGAGCCAGATTGACCCAGAATGAGCCAGATATGAGGCAGATTGAGCTGGACAGGACCAGACGAAACCAGAATGAGCCGTAATTGAACCAAATGATAGCCAGTTTGGCCAAATGCCAACATTGACCAAATTGAACCAGAATTCAAATTGAAGCCTGAATTAAGCATGGAACGACTTTTGATCAACCTACGGTTCATTCCTTCACCTATTTACCCCTCTACCATATATTTGGAAGAGTCGAGAGATTTTTGAACCCAAATACTGCCTTTTTGGCACATTTTTTTGAGCCGGTTGCAGATTATTCGAACCTAAAGAGATCCAATAAGGTATATGAGTATAACCTTTCCCTAATTTTAGTTGAGAAGTTCTGGAGAATATTTTCTAAAAATATTCTTTAAGATAAACTCAACAACACTACGCCGGACAACGCGTTGCAAATAAAGACGCGACAACAATCGATGTTTAGCTAAAAGTCAAGAATCAACCCAAGTTTAAAATTCCGACAACCGTCAGACAATAAATGCAGCACCGGAACTCTTACAGATATTCGACAAAGCACCGAATAGCCTGGGAAGATTGAAGGAATCAAGAACGGAGATCATTCCAAGTCCCGTTACACCGACTGAAGTGGACGATCATATCCAAAGTATCCAGACTCTTCTATTAAAGAACGAGACTGAAATACCTTTGGAGGGTATCTGTAGGCATATAAACATGCTTATAGGTCCCTAGCATAGCTCGCACAAACCGACGAACCAACGAGGCGACGAGATCGACGAATCCCACGCAAGCGACGGAATGCATCCATACGCATTCGGAATCAAGCCAAGTGTTAAAGAGTCACGATCATCAACGAGAGCGCGACTCGACGAATCACGATCGAAATCAAGATCAGTTTCGGCGACTCGAACTCAGAAGCGGGTTTACTGCCAAATCAGGAATCAGACTTACTACCAAATCAGATCAACAAATCGAAACAGAACCGAATCACAGAAAAAAACCGCGAAACAACGAAAAACAACAAACCCACCACCTAAGCGGCTCGGCCGAAGCCGAGCCAACTTCAGGTGGCTCGGCCCAAGCCGAGCCACCTCAAGGTGGCTCGGCAAAGGCCGAGCCACCTCAAGGTGGCTCGGCAAAGGCCGAGCCACCTCAAGGTGGCTCGGCCCAGAGCCGAGCCACCCTGAGGTGGCCGGCCCAGATCTGTGCCTAGGCACAGATCTGGGTGCCTATAAATAGGCCAAGGGGTTGTTCATTTGAGGGGTTGGAATTTCAAGAGCCAAAACTCTGCCGGATTGAAGAGTGAACTCAGAGCTTTGAAGACTTGAAGACTTGCACGTACAGATCTGATCCTCGGCGAGCACCTACGTCAGAAAAGGCAGGATTTCGAGAGGAGGCAAAGAACAGATCTGAGATCTACACGATATCACACTCCGGATCTAAGCTTGGTCTTAGATCCCGAGATCTGGACGATTGTTTCCTTCACTACAACACCTGAAATCTACCATAGCGGTCGAAAAACGCTATGGTATTATTTCATAGCGTTTTAATCAACGCTGTGTCAGAACCCGCTATAGTAGGTCTGTGGCTTTACATAGCGTTTCCCCAAACGCTATCAAAAAGTTTCCAACCATAGCGTTTTTATGTAGCTATAAAAGAGTATTCAATAGCGTTTCTATATTGCTATGACAAATATCTTTCATAGCGGTTGAAAAACGCTATTAGTTAGTTTCCAACCATAGCGTTTTTATGTAGCTATAAAAGAGTATTCAATAGCGTTTCTATATTGCTATGACAAATATCTTTCATAGCGGTTGAAAAACGCTATTAGTTAGTTTTCATTCATAGCATTTCTACGCTGCTATTGTCTTACATTTAATAGTGTTTGAGTTACTACAATGGCGTTTTAATGAATGTTGTCTTTCTTCTTTTAATAGCATTTCAGTAATTGTTTTCACTTCTTATAGCATTTCAGTTGTGCCTATAAACCTTTGAGGTTGAACTAGAAATAACTTCCAATTGTGACAACCATAAAAGCAAATATTTCATTTAAACGTTCAAACTGATACATAACCAAGTTGTAGCATACAGGAAGAGTCAACACAAACGTGCCAAAAAACAAATACTAGTCTTTGGATAATCCAACATGGAGTACAAGAAATTAACCATAGTACACAGAACAACAAAAACTAACTTTGTTGCATTACATATGACTTGGGAGACTCATCATCTTCAGAAATTGAGTACTAGTACTGCTGCAAAAACAGAAATTAACACCAAAATTACAACTATAACAAACATGATAAAGTAAAAACACACGATTGCAAGATGTATAACTTACCAGCTTTTCAAAGCATAACAACTTTGTAACTGGTCCATCTTGGGGAGCTTCTTGACTGACTTGCGTAAGGCCTTCCATGGCATTCACATCCCTCGCATAATTCTCCACCTAGAAGAAGTAGGTACTCCAATTAAACTGTCATTAATTAAGCTTTCATGAATTATGAAATTAAGTTCTACAAAGAATACCTTATCGGTTTATCGAGTGCCTGATGCAAATAAATGATTGATGCACATGTACCGAGATTAAAATTATCCTTAATTAATGGTTGTTTCATATGTTGAGGACTGAGTTGGCATTTCATTTTATATTAATTCGTTAAGTGGTTTTGGCTAAACATAAGTAATTACAACCAAATTGTATGACATTTATCTAAAAATCAAAATACTTGTCTAATTCCTAAGGAGTAGGAAACATACAAAAGAACACGATGAAACAACAAGATTAAGAGGAGAAACGTAAAAAATAGAACAAATATAGAAAACTAAAATAACAAAAAGCAGAAAAGGATAATACAGGTATATGACCGTGCGATAACTATACCATAATACTGTTCTTCCTTTTACGCTGACCTATCTTTGTAGTCTCACCAACCATCCTCGTTTATCTGACTTAGAAAAAATAAAGGTAAGTATCTATATAGTTAAACCTGGTTTCATATGTGAAACAAATTATACATATATCAAAATCACAAATAAACACGCGCAAAATGTAAACTCAAAAGAAACTGCTACCAGTACTAAACCTGAGATGCAACATGAATAAACGAGGATGGTTGGTGTCACTTTATTTTTATTGTGCTACTACATCAGTGAACTGATCAAAGTTAGCTGACTCGAATATTTTGGTGTCTTATCTTATCACAGTTTTTTTTTTGTTCAGGTTGAAGTAGCACAATAAAAAACAAAAGGATACACATTACATACGCTAAAGAAATTTGATGTTAAAAACTAAATTAGAAGAGAATGCTTCTGGATTGTGAGAAAAATATAACTTGGACCTCGTTAATACTTGATCCAGATCAACTTGAATTTGATGAATAAAGTCATTCTTGGATCATGGAATTCTTTGTTTAAGCAAGGCATAAACTCCCAAAAGGTTTAGCCTGAACTTGGATTTGAAGAACCATAAATTCCTCCATTAAAGCATGGAATCCAGAATGATTATCTTTGTAACAAAGTTTTGGAATTCATGCTTCCTCTCCCTAAAGTTTTTCTATTATGAAGGAAAGTCAACTAATGCAATCTGGAGTAGTAATTATTTAATATTAATAAATAGCAGTATTAACTTACATGCTTGTTCTTCATGAGATGTTTCCTGCATTTAAAAAAAGATTGATAAGGAAGAAGACATCATTTCATAAACATGTGCATTTAAACTAGGACATGTTATAGCTCACTTTATAAACTGAAATGAAATATGTGATGTTAGTTGTATTTGTATAACCCAAAGTATTGACAATTTAAATTCATGCTAGGGGTCTTATTGTCTCTCCCTCTAATTTTGGGTCATCCTAATTTATCTATGCTTTTGATAAAATATTGTTAAAGCTATGAACCATTTCATTGGGCTCTTTGGCATAAATCAGAAAAGAACTATGGCTTCACAATGTAATTACAAACATCTTTTCATAAGATTTCATAACAATATGAATTTACTTGCCTGCACACGAGGGTTCTGGAAATCATCCATCGCAGATGCCAAAGCAGGTAGCACCCTCTGGTGGTACTGCACTTGCAAATCCGGACCCAAATCCGTAGAAAGCTGTCCAATGGCATTAATCGCTGCCCATCTCACTCTTGGATGTGGATCTTGAAATGAGTTCAAGACCATGTGCACCACTTGCTCCAAATTCTTAATCGTGACCTACATAACAGACACAGCATAAACTATATACTATGTTTACAAAGAAGCACCAAGTTCTCAATCAATAATCAATTTAAACTTCCAGTTACCTTTGAACAACCTTCTGCAATCTGTGCAAGTGTAATCAAAGCAGCATGATGTTTCTGCCACTCGGGAGCTGCAATATAAGCCATCTATCTGCAACACACTAGAACTTGACGGATAGTGATCTCAAATTGGCGATAGCATATAGAGTTTACCCTGCAATCAATCCTATAAAATTTGACGGAGGGTAGCATGGCAGAGGGCTGAAAGGAGTCTTCTGCTATCGGCTCTTAAACCAATGAAAGCTGCAGGCTTGTTAAAGTCTCTTTAACTCATTAAAAAACATCCACACAAGTAATTAAGAAAAGTTATCTTTAAACCAATCATCAAGTCAGCAGCCAGAACAGAAGAAATCCAAACCCATGCTACAATGATCAACAGAAGCTTGCGTTCATCCAATATGTGTATCGAACTTCAAAGCAGTCATAATCATTCGCCTGATTCATCCTCTCATATTTCACTTGTAAAATTATCCAAGAGCAGTGCAAGAATTAGAATCCAAACTAAGACTAGGAATTAAAGGATTTTTTTTCCCATAGAAAAGGGCACTCTAGAAAACTTTAAGAGGATCTACTGACCATTTTCAGGCGTATACAAGGACATCTAGAACAAGTCCTATAAAGCTTCACATGCATCGTCAAGTGGTGTGAACCAATGATACTGAAGTAAGTTGGAGACATAAAAGCCGGCAACCCTCAAAAGGGATTAAAGTTTATGTACTGAAAAGTTCTAATCCTTTTTGTGAAAGAAAAGGTTGAAAAAAAAACGGAGGAAAAACAATATTATTAAAGATATGGTCCATAAACTAGCCACATCTAACCAAACTCATATATTACAGTCAAACGGCATAATGTCATTTGAGGATTTATGAGTAGGTAGGCATGCGCATTGAGATGAGGGTTTCTCTTATATTGATGAGGTTATATTGATGAATTATATACCAGCAAATAAATGACTCGTACAACAAGGTCAAGAACAGCAACAATAAACACTTTACCTCCAACAATTCCGGTGTCTCTACGTGGATGCCTTTCTTCTTATTACAACCATTCCGAATAGTAATTCCAATAAAGAAGAGCTAGAACCATGATAAACCAAGATTTTAAAGCTGTCTTAACATAAAATAGCAGTCACTTTTATTGTTTTTTCGAGGTTTGTGATTGGATAAGCAAAATGAACAAGATCACAATGGGGTTTAAGAAGTGCAAGGGAAAATGGAGGTTATATTGGAATCACTATCAATTATTTCCATCTAAAGAACAGAACTAGATATCCTATCAAGTCAAACTCCCAATGCCTTGTAATAATCACCAAATATCATCTCCATTAATCCCATTATTAGGGGGGGAAACAAACAAGGACCCAAAAAAAAACAGATGGTCAACAGCCAGTTCCTAACGTACAAAGTTAATCCAAGAAACAATTTTATCGAATGAGCTAAGTTTCATGCGAGGTTCTGTGAAAGCGCCCAGTAATCTACCTCAATCGAAACAACAATATTCTAATATGCGTTAACAGATTGCGTGCCTTTGTCATGTATCGAAACATGGATTCGTGCTGCAGCATTTATTTTGAATTCTGCTTTAAATTCATGTATCTGGTGGCATTTGAACATTAAAATCCTTCCCCAATGCGCCGCATCTCAGAGGAAAGATCAACTAATGCCGCGGCATCTTTTCCATTATTCAAACATAATTAACAAAAATATCCTCTACAAATCAAATTATACCCAGAATTCGAAGAATTTATTTATTACCTTTCTTGGCCAGCGGTGCCCCAAATCTGGGCCTTGACGGTCTTGTGATCAATCGCGAGGGTTCAAGTCTGAAACTCAACCCCAATGGTGGCTTTCGAATCCAGACTGAACTCGTTTCTAGAGAATCGAGCCAAGATTGAACTCCACCAACTCCCTCAACGAATCCCCGGCTCTCCCCGGATCCCCCGCAAAAGCCGAGAGCCCAGGCCTCACCTTCATCTCCGCCGTCGAGTCGAGATCAATCTCAAAAGGGATCGCAGATCTGGGTCGGGCCTTGTACCCGAACACGTGGATTCGGGTCCCGGTGCTGCCGGCGTCGATGACGATGGAGAATTTTGGGGAGGGTGAGAGGGGAAGAGGAGGAGGAATGGGGGGCCCCCAAGTGGGGGGCCCTGTTCGCAGAACCGGGGGAACCGCCTCAGCGGCGCCCCTGGATCTCGGATAGAGAGATCTGAGAGGAGAGATAGACGAGAGAGAGAGAGAGAGGGAGAGGGGGGCGTCTGAGGGAGCAGATTAAGGGCAGCGGAATTTTTTGGGGTTAGGGTTTTTTTTTCTCGGGGCGGGACCAATGAAATTGGGGGGAGGGAGGAGACGAATGAAGCCTGTTTTAATTTTCAGTCTCCCGCTTAAGTTTTCAAGCCGTCCGAACAAAAAAAATTGCCTACTATTACTCATAGGGGTGAGCACGGTTCGGTTCGGGTCGGTTTTTAGCAAAATTTGAACAACCGAACCGAACCACTTATAATTCAAAACCGAACCGAACCGTTGCAAATCGGTTCGGTGAGGTTCGGTTCGGTTTGTTCGGTTCTAACTTTCATCAAATATAACAATCAAAGGCACAACTATTGCTTGTCCCAAGAGATAATTTGTATATATTTGTTTTCATATGCGCCCAGATGCAAACCTCCGAGTCGTCGGAAGACTTGGACTTCTTGATGCAGTTGAAGGAGAACTCCTAACGCTCGTCGCCGAAGGGGCCGCCACGCTTGTGGGAGGGGGAGGGGGAGATGGGCATTTCGGGAAGAGGAGGTGAGAGTAAGGGGTCTTGGAAGAAGAGAGAGAGCGAGAGAGAGGGATTGAGGCCGAGGGAAATGGGAAATTGGGAATGAGTAGCGGCGGCTGTGATTTGGGAATGAGAGGAAATGAAGTTAGGGTTGAGGGTTTGGGACGGGTCGGGTAAACACAAACGAGTTTGAAAGTTTTGGGAATATATTCGGTCGGTTCGGGTCGGTTCGGTTTAAAAAGTTGTCAACCCGACCCGAACCGTCTTACTTTTAAAACCGTTTTTTTCGGGTCGGTTCGGTCGGTTTTTTCGGTTTGAACCGAACCATGCTCAGCCCTAATTACTCATAGCGTTTAAAAATTTCCAAACGCTATCAAAAAATAAGGTATATACCATCTATAGCACTTACAATATAAACGCTATCATTCAATGCTATAAAAAAACAGTTTTGTTGTAGTGCTTGGTGAACCAATCCTCCCCGGCTATTATTCCCTTCGTGGAATAATACCCGTATAATCGTGTAGATCCGACCGGACCTAGATCGCGCGGTGGTCCACGGATTAACCCCGACGCAGGCAAAGAAACCACAAAGCGAGCGACCGCAAAACAGGAGCTCGCGATTTGTTCGACAAATAAGGAAACAAAGTTGTAATTTTTCATTTCTTTTTATTTGATTTTCGTTGTAACCGGATCTTATAAAAAGACCGGATCTTTGTAATCGATAAACTATTACAAGAGTGTACAATGGAATCATTAATGAAGAAAGCAACGAATTTTCCCGCGAACACATACAACAAAAGTTGCATTAATAGATATATGGAAGGGAAGGATCATTAGGACTAATAGAATTAATATTAGTAGACAGAAGAAAAAAGTAGCGGGAATGTCTGAAGGCGCAGGTTAGAGGGCGATTTTTGTCCCGCTAACGTGCACCCCCGCTTTGAAAGGAAAAAAGGGGAAAATGGGGAAAAAATTCTTGAAATTGGAGTGCGAGCTTCGAATCCTAGCTCTTCTTCACTTGTTAATTCTTCTGATACTGTTTTCTTTGAAGATGAAGATGAATCTGATGTTGATCTGATGGGATCTACGGGTCCAATTGGTGAGAAGAAGAAGGTTCTACTGTCGGATTTATTGAACTCTGCTCCTGATCCAGTTCCTTTCTCCTCAAGATCCAATGGTTTTCAATCTCGATATCTTCAAGGTGAGTCTTCTAGTCCTGCTTGTAGTTCTGCTAAAGTTTCTTGGGCTGAAGAGGTTGATTCTTTGCCTCGGCATCAAGAGACGGGATCTGTTAGGAATCTCGACAATAATTTTGATCTTAAGTCTAGCTCTTCTGAACTGAAAACTAAGGGAATTCTTGATGCTAAATCTGATCTGGATTCTGTTGCTGACCTGAATGGAGTCAAAAATAAATTTGCAAATCAAGATCCTGTTACTGAGTCTCCCATGGAGAATTTGGTTTTAAAATCTTCAAAATCAAATTTAGTTGATGTTCCTCAATTGGAAACCAAAACTGAATGCCAAAATCCAGCTAAGAGTTGGGCTAGTCTTTTCACAGACAATGGGAAATCTGGTTCAGGAATGAGTTTAAATTTTGTTTCACCTGCATCCAATGATACTGTGATTTTTTATGAGGACGAATGGAATAAGGGAAATTCAATGTGGCAGTTCTCCTTAATTGGTCAAGTGTTGGGCCTAAATGCAAAGTTTAAAGTCATGGAAAATTTTATTCATAAAGTCTGGGCTCGTTGGGTAATTCCAGAGATTTGCATTCTTAAGCCAGGCATTTTCCTGTTCAAGTTCAAGAATAAGGATGAAATGAATGATATTCTTGTTAATGGACCATGGTTCTTTGGATCAAGACCTCTGTTATTAAAAACATGGACGAGTGGAGATGAAATTGAGAGATTAAATGATTATATTTATCCTATGTGGATTCAATTTCCTGCTCTTAGACTTAATCTTTGGAACTCAAAAAGCCTTAGTAAAATTGCAAGTCTAATTGGAAGACCTATAGCTACAGATAAACTCACAGCTAGCAGACAGAGGCTATCGTATGCTAGGGTTCTTATTGAAGTTCATATGCCAGCCCCTCTTCCTGATCAAGTCTCAATTCATGGCCCTAATGGTGTGATGATAAAACAAAAGGTGTTATATGAATTGAAACCAAAATGGTGTGATAACTGCAAGATTGTAGGGCATGACACAATGTTCTGCAGAAGATTTCCAAAGACTCAAAGATGGGTTCCAAAAAATGCACAGAATGCACAGAATGTTTGCAATCATGATAAGCAAGATGTTTCTGGAATTTGTGTTCAAGGCAACACTAATTCACTGAATCCTAGTTCAGAATCCACTCCTCATAACTCAGGAAATTTAAGAGAACATAGGCTTGAGCATAAGCCTGGGAATAGTGGACTAGTTGCTGACCAAATGCATATATCTGATACTCAGGATGTACACATTGTGGATAATCAGGGGTCAAAACAGGTATTCATATCTGATGTGCAGGTTACTCCAAATATTCCTGTGCATGTGGTGCATATGCAAAATCTGTTTTATGGGAGTGTGGATACTAGAAACAAAGGTCTTCAAGATGTAAATGCTTGGTCACAAGTGCAAAACAGTAAAGTTAGGAGAGGTTTCTCCCCAGGAACTCAAGATCCCTCTACAGTTGATAGAGGGGGGATGAGAAAATTATGAATTGGTACTTTTGGAATGTTAGAGGATTAAATAAATCCTCTAAGCAACACTTGGTGAAACATTACATCCTTTTATAGGTCTGATTGAAGTAAAGATTAAAGAAAATATGTTGCCAATAATTGCCAGGAAAATAGCACATAATTGGAGATGGGAGGCTAATGTAAGAGATACTAGTAAAGCTAGAATAATGATCCTTTGGGACCCAAATCTTCTGAATATTCAAATGATGAATCATATAACTTGTTCTGTCAAATCTCTGGATGGGAGGATCAATTGTGTAACTACAACAATTTATGGATATAATCAAGCAGAAGCAAGGAAGGAGCTGTGGTCAGAATTAAAACATATTCAACAAGCTATTGGTGATATTCCTTGGCTTATCAGTGGTGATTTCAATGCTATGGTCAATAATGATGAAAAGCTTGGGGGATCTACTTTATCTGAGGGTGACATAAAAGATCTCAGGGATTTTATAAGTGATAGTCACCTAAATCATCTTAAGACAGTTGGGTGTTTTTTCACTTGGAATAATAAACAAGACTCTAGTTCAAGAGTGTGGAGTAGACTAGATAGATCCTTGGTGAATGACTCATGGTTGCATGAGTATAATTCTAGTCAAGTAGAATATTTGCTACCTGGCTTTTCTGACCATTCTCCAGGCTTAATCTCCATTTGGGATGACCTTAAGCTGGGAAAGAGGCCTTTCAAATTTTTCAATATGTGGATTAAACATGAAAATTTCCTGCCTACAGTATCCAGCATATGGCACAATGAAGTTAAAGGATATAAAATGTTCTCAGTTTGGTCAAAATTGAAGCTGCTGAGAGGTTCTCTCAAGGAATTAAACAGGAATCATTTCAACAATATAAGTCAACAAGTCCAGAGAACAAAATTAGCTCTAGAAGAAGTCCAGAAAGATCTTCAAAGCAACCTTATTTGTCCTGTTCTCATTAACAGAGAAAAAGAATGCTTAGCTTTATATAACAAACTGCTGGATTGTGAACTATCTTTCTATCATCAAAAGTCCAGAATTGCTTGGAGTATCAAGGGAGACAGATGTACAGATTTATTTCACAAAGTCTTGAAGTCTAACAGGCATCACAATAGAGTTTTAGCTCTTTATAAGAATTCTGGAGAAAGGATGACTGATAGTGATGAAATTGCAAAGGAATTTGTGTTATACTACAAAAATCTAATGGGGAGAGCTACTGATACTATAATTCCTGATATGAATGTGATTAAATCAGGCCCATGTTTAAGTGATTCTCAAGATAATTTCTTGCAGAGAACTGTTTCCAAAGAAGAGATTAAAGAAGCTATTTTCTCAATGTCAGATAATAGTGCTCCTGGACCTGATGGGTATGGTGCATGTTTTTACAAATCATCTTGGTCGATTGTGGGTGATGAAATCACACAAGCAGTGGAGGAATTCTTCACTTCAGGAAAACTCTTGGGTACATTAAACTCAACCTCTATTACTCTTATACCTAAGATACATTGCCCTAAAACACCTTCAGATTTTAGAACAATCTCATGCTGTAATAGTCTTTACAAATTTCTTTCTAAAATCCTGGCAAATAGAGTCAAATCTGTTTTAGGATACTTGGTGAATGAGGCTCAAAGTGCTTTCATTAAGGGTAGGCAAATAACAAGCAATACTTTGTTGGCTCATGAGCTTAACATTGATATCAAGAAGGCATTTGATACCATAAGTTGGAAATTTTTGCAAGAAATGCTCAAGGGGCTTGGTTTTCCAAAAAGGATTATTGACTGGATCATGGTGTGTATATCTACACCCAAATATTCCATCTCCCTAAATGGTACACTGCATGGTTATTTCAAGGGAGAAAGGGGTTTGAGGCAAGGTGATCCACTCTCACCATATCTCTTCATTCTGGGTATGGAGTATTTGTCTAGGAGCTTAGACCTTTTGAAACAAGATAAACAGTTTAAATATCATCCTAGATGTGGCAAAATGAAGATCACCCATTTAATCTTTGCCGGTGATCTATTGCTCTTTGGTAAAGGAGACCTGTATTCAGTCAAGAAACTTTATCAATGTGTCACAGACTTTGGTAATATTTCTGGTCTTGAAGCTAATAAGGAGAAATCCTCTATTTTCTTTGGATGGGTTGATGAATCTGTAAAAGTAGCTATTAAAGCTCAACTATGTTTATCTGAAGGTTGTTTCCCTATTAGATACTTGGGTGTTCCTCTAGTTTGCAAAAGGTTGTCTTATGAAGATTGTAATTCTCTCTTAAACAAGATTACTAGCCAAATACATACATGGCAAAAGCACAGAAAACTCACATATGCTGGCAGATTACAAGTGATCAAGAGTATCATCTTGGGAGACATGGCAAAAGCACAGAAAACTCACATATGCTGGCAGATTACAAGTGATCAAGAGTATCATCTTGGGAGTTCAGATTTATTGGACTTCAAATTACATTTGCTGGCAGATTACAAGTGATCAAGAGTATCATCTTGGGAGTTCAGATTTATTGGACTTCAAATTACATTTTTCCAGTCAAGGTTACACAGAAAATGGATGAAATCTGCAGAAACTATTTGTGGGGGAGTTCAGATCAAACATCCAAAATTCCCTTAGTATCCTGGGACAAAGCTTGTCTGGGTAAAAAACGGGGTAGGCTTGGCATTTTCTCTGCTACAGTTTGGAATCTTGCAGCTGCTTTAAAGAACTTATGGAATATTCATGTTAATAGGGAATTAATGTGGATAAAATGGATTCATGGTACCTATTTGAAGCAAATGGATATCGGGCATGTTAAAGCAAGACCAGGGGACTCTTGGATGTGGAAACAATTACTCAAAGCAAGGGACAAGGCTTTGAATTTCTGTGGAGGAGTTGGTAATCTAATTCAGTTAATTGGTTCTTGTAATAGAGGAGGAAAATTGAAGTTATCAGCTGTGTACCATGCTTTAACTCCAGGCACCAGTAATGTTCAATGGCACAATACTATTTGGGAGAGTTTATGCTATCCTAAACACTCATTCATTAGCTGGTTAGCTATCAATAACAGACTGAATACCCAAGACAGACTGTTAAGAAGAGGAATAATAAATACAAATCATTGCACTTTGTGTTCTGCTACTTTTCAGGAATGCAGAAGTCACATGTTCTTTGAATGTGCTTATTCTAGTGATGTATGGAATTGCATAATGGATTGGCTTCAGTTCTCTTGGAGGTCATGCAATTGGGAGGTTTTGATAAACTGGTTCAGTTCAAGATTGAAAGGAAAAGGTCTTAAACAAAGGGTTAAGAGAATGGCTCTGTCAGCCACCATTTATGCAATCTGGAATGAGAGAAATATGAGAGTTTTTCAGCAAAAGAACAGGCCAGTTGAGCAGCTAGTGAAGGGTATTAAAGTTGATATTATGATAGTTCTTCTAAACTCAAAAATCTCTGCTGATTATGATGCCTGGATTCACTCACTATAGAGCATGCACAAACGTGCACGGATACTGCACACTAGAAATTCAGGCTCAAGTCTTCACTGAGGATTTCTAGAATCTGTTTTTGCATGTACAGATTTCTTGTTTCTGTTTTGTAATTACTGTGTTTTGGCTATAGCTCTGATTTCTTGAGTTTTAGCTACACATTTTCTGTTATCTCTCATATTGAGATCAGTGATGTATATACAACTTTCATATTTGGAGATGAATAAAAATTTTATTTACCAAAAAAAAAAAGAATTAATATTAGTGGACTGATCTCCGTTAAATTTTCTTTAATTTCGAGGATTAATAGATGGTTTAAGTGTTTTTTCACAGAAGTTAAATCTCATTTTAGTGAAATGCTTTGGAGGTTTAATGCCTTACAGTTTCCCCTTAATTTGTGCTTCTTTTAGCTTTTAAATCCTTCGGTGTTTAGATCCCAAGCAGAATGTTCTATTGTTGTTGTTCTATAATGCAATATATTTCCCATGAAAATGGATTATTTGCGGTAGGAAATATTATATTTCTTATTAGGAAAAAATGCTTCCAGCCCCCAAAAGCTAAGGAAACATGCTTCCCACTCCTAAGACTTTGTCAACGGGTGTTTTACCCCTAAAAATAAAGATTCTGTTCTCTGAGCCCCCAAAACACAAAACCCAAGACATTAAAATATGTGAAGATCATAATACTCTTCTCTCTCTCTCTTTCTTTTTTTATTAAAATATGATGAGCATTATTTTATTATTTTCGTTTTCTCTCTCTCTTTATCATGAAATATTGAGATGATAGTTAAAATGATTGATGAGGATTATTTTATTATTTTTATTTTTTATTATTTTGGTTATTTGTATTGGGAGATTGTTAAAGTTACGGGTTAATTGTTAAGGTTACGAATTAATTGTTAATGTTACGGGTCAATTGTTAAGGTTATGAATCTTCTCTCCCTCTCCTTATTTTTTTATTAAAAAATGATGATGATTATTTTATTATTTTTGTTTTTTCTCTCTTTTTATCATGATGTACTAAGATGATAGTTGAAATGATTGATGATGATTATTTTATTATTTTTGTTTTTATTATTTTGGTTGTTTGTATTGGGGAGATTGTTAAAGTTACGGGTTAATTAAGGTTACGGGTTTATTGTTAAGGTTATGGGTTTGTTGTGTAGGTTACGGATTTGTTGTTAAGGTTACAGGCTTAATTCATGATGTTTCTTTGATGATATTGAAATAATTAAAGAGAATTATTATTTTTGTTTTTTATTCTTTTTGTATTTTTAGAATATTCGTTGTTAAGGATAATGGTTGGTTGTAAAGGTTATGCATTGATTGTTAAGGTTACGGTTGGTTGTTAAGATTACGGGTTTATTGTTAAGGTTATGGGTTTGTTGTGTAGGTTACGGATTTGTTGTTAAGGTTACAGGCTTAATTATTAAGGTTACGGGTTTAATTGTTAAGGTTACGGGTTTAATTGTTACGGTTATGGTTTATTAATTGTTAATGTTATGGTTTAATTGTTAAGGTTATGGGTTTAATTGTTAAGGTTACGGGTTTAATTAAGGTTATGAGTTTAATTATTATGGTTACGGGTTTAATTAAGGTTATGAGTTTAATTGTTACGGTTACGGGTTTAATTTTTAAGGTTACGGGTCAATTGTTAAGGTTATGGATCCCTTCTCTCTCTCCCTCGTAACCTTAACAATTAAACCCGTAACCTTAACAATTAATAAATCGTAACCTTAACAATTAAACATGTAACCTTAACAATTAAACACGTAACCTTAACAATTAAACCCGTAACCTTAATAATTAAGCCCGTAACCTTAACAACAAATCTGTAACCTACACAACAAACCCATAACCTTAACAACAAATCCTTAACCTTAACAACCAACCCGTAACATTAACAATCAATGCATAACTTTTACAACCAACCATTATCCTTAACAACGAATATTCTAAAAATACAAAAAGAATAAAAAAAATAATAATTCTCTTTAATCATTTTAATATCATCAAAGAAACATCATGATAAAGAGAGAGAGAGAGAGAGAGAGAGAGATGATTCATAACCTTAACAATTGACCCGTAACATTAACAATTAATTCGTAACCTTAACAATTAACCCGTAACTTTAACAATCTCCCAATACAAATAACCAAAATAATAAAAAACAAAAATAATAAAATAATCCTCATCAATCATTTCAACTATCATCTCAATACTTCATGATAAAGAGAGAGAGAAAACAAAAATAATAAAATAATCCTCATTATATTTTAATAAAAAAGAAGAGGAGAGAGAGAGGATTCATAACCTTAACAATTAACCCATAACATTAACAATTAATTCGTAACCTTAACAATTAACCCGTAACTTTAACAATCTCCCAATACAAAGAATCAAAATAATAAAAAACGAAAATAATAAAATAATCATCATCAATCATTTCAACTATCATCTCAATACTTCATGATAAAGAGAGAGAGAGAAAACAAAAATAATAAAATAATGTTCATCATATTTTAATAAAAAAAGAGAGAGAGAGAAGGATATTATGGTTTTCATATATTTTAATGTCTTGGGTTTTGTGTTTTGGAGGTTCAAAGAACATAATCTTTATTTTTAGGGGTAAAACACCTGTTGACAAAGTCTTGAGGGTGGGAAGCACGTTTCCTTAGCTTTTGGGAGCTGGAAGCATTTTTTCCTTCTTATTAAACCAAAAACCCTACCGTGATGAAACTCAAAAAGAGTTACAATGTTCCTGAATGCCAAAAACCTTGCATGCAATCAAGCTGGCTATATAATCAGTTTTACGAGAAAACTTACCCATTTCACAACTAAATTCGACAAAATTACGGATATAATGAAAATAACGACGATAATGCAACTTTATACTGCAAACAAAACCTAATTAACACTTTCTAATGTCGCAAAACCTAATTAACACTTTCTAATGTCGCAAAGCATCTAGCTAGCGACACACACTCGCTTCCCATTCGCAAAACACAGCCATCGATCACGCATTCCAACATATTAACAGAAAGGTCCCAAAATGGTCGCTGAGCACACTTCTCGCACCAGCATCACCTGGCTTTTTTAGTTGCCGCCTTCCGATCAATGAACACATCGGTCAGAACAGTCTTCGACTGCAGAGAAGCCTTGAGCAGCTTCAGACCCTAACACAAAAAAATCCAATTGAATCGATCAAAAAATGTAGGCAAAAAAATTTAAAGAAAGGAAAAAATTAAAACAAAATTCCATTTCAGGCTCACCTCGCTCATCCCCATATTCACCGTCCGCTCCTCAAGCGATCCGACGTCCTTAACATGGAACTTGCTCAGCAGCGTGATGCATGAGATAGCAGACATCGGCGTAATGGTGAGATCGTCCATCACACTATAAGTCACCATTCCCTTCACTATCCCGGCCGTGGAAACCGTCTCAGTGGTCATCTTACAACCGCAAGAACAGCAAGCACCATAAGCATCGGGATAGCTTGCACAGTTATTAATAGGGCACCTATATGACTTCCGCCCAGCTGTTGGTGCTGGTGTCGAGCTTGTGCCAGTCAAAAACAGAGTATTCTTTGAAATGGGATTTAGGAAACTGGTTTTGTTTTCGTTAGAGGCGAAGTAGGTCTCATCTAAGTTCTCCGCGCTTTTGTAGAGACTACCGACGCAGCCCACCATTTTCTCGTCGGTAATGTGCTTGATAACTGAGCCCAGCGGCAAGGAGAGGAGGCCGAAGAGGAAATCTACCACCTCCTTCCCTGCTTCCGCAAACAAGACTTTGTTGCTTTTTGTGTCTATCAGAAGCTTTAGGCGGAGTTGGGTTGCCATGGGTCTTGTGGGATCTAGCTCTCGCTCTTACGTCTCCTTTTATTTATAGATTTTTTGAAATTTTTTGATCTTGGTCCCAGATTTGACTCGACGCGACGGTTCACCGCTGCTTTCACTTTGGAAATCCAAACTACTAGATTTTGCAAACCTTGCTCCTTGACCCGCAAAACCCCAAAACGAGTTTTTATGTTTTCTGATGCTAGTTTCTATGCACTCGCCCTTAATTATCATAATTATTTATTTTTATTTTATTTCTTTATTAAAATTTTTGCTTACCTGTGCTTCTAAAATTTAATACGGTGGTTATTTATCTTCTTTAATATTTATTTGAATGAACTGCACCCAATTTTAAGTTTCATGTTTATAATTGAATTGACACACGAAACCAAAATGTAACCAATTGGAATATGCATGTTATTTAGATCGACATGAAATGAAGTTTTACCTAAAAAAGTAGGGAAAAATGTGTCCAGGCCCCAAAAACAGAGACTTCATGTGCTGCAGCCCCTTCTAGTTTCCTCCATGTGGTTCAGCCCCTTGAAGTGTGACATTTTGTGCTGCAGCCCCTTTTTAACAATTATTACATGCCAACTAAGCTAAAATCCCCAAAATAACCTTACCCCCTCTCCTCAATCCTTCAAACCCAGTTCTCTCTCTCTCTCTCTTTCTCTCTCCCCTCTCTCTCCCCTCTCTCTCTTTAAAAACAAGGGTTTTCTCAAGCTCGTCGCTCTGGCCCTCGCCCTCCTCGCCGTCGCCACCTCCGCCCAGGCTCCCAAGCCTCCCCCGAGTTCGTCGCCGCCTCCCCTCCTCTCCTCCGCCCGACCTCGTCGCGGTAGCTCGCCGTCGCTCCCCATCTCGCCCTCGACTACGCCGGAGTTCGTCGCTGTGCCTGCACTTTTGAACCCTATAGTATGGTAGGCCGGAGGAGGATGACCAAGAGAAAAGAGTGCATGATGCCCAAGAAAAGTGTAGACAGAATAGAACTAACATTGTAGACAGAATAGAACTAACATTGTAGACAGAATAGAACTAACATTATGCAGATTAGAACTAACAATGTAGACAGAATAGAACTAACATTGTAGACAGAATAGAACTAACATTGTAGACAGAATAGAACTAACATTGTGCAGATTAGAACTAACACTGTAGACAGAATAGAACTAACATTGTAGACAGAATAGAACTAACATTGTGCAGATTAGAACTAACACTGTAGACAGAATAGAACTAACATTCTAGACAGAATAGAACTAATATTATAGCTTAACGCCGTGACATACAATTTTAGAGGTGCTTCTGATATTGTTCTCATTGAACCTGGTCTAAGTGTGATTATAAGTGTTGTTCTTACTAGTAGAGCTATTTTCCAGAGAATGAAGAATTACACCGTGAGTCTAATTGCACGTAACCATATCTACCAATTTGTTAAGTCAATGTACTTCATGGCTAACTCATCTTGCTTTTCACTATTTTGCAGATTTATGCCGTCTCAATTACCATCCGTATTGTGGTATGTACTTCAATAAGTCCTAGAAAATTTTGCTAACTATACTTCATTACCTGTATGGTGATTTTCATACTTCGAAACTATTGCAGCTAGGATTCATGCTTATTGCACTGATATGGAAATTTGATTTCTCCCCTTTCATGGTTTTGATCATTGTCATCCTTAATGATGGTAAGTTTTTCTAGAAACTTAAATGTCAATACCATTAACCATGTGTCCTCTGGTACACGTTCATTTATTGTCGTGATGTTGAAACTGCTTCTCTTGTGTCTCGTGGTCATTGTTTCAGGTACAATCATGACTATTTCAAAGGATCGAGTGAAGCCATCTCCATTACCCGACAGTTGGAAGCTCAAGGAAATTTTTGCTACAGGTGTAGTCCTTGGTAGTTATTTGGCATTGATGACTGTCATCTTCTTCTGGGCTATGAAGGAGACCGACTTCTTCTCTGTAAGGAATCTTTTTCCTTTATTACTAAACTGTGATATGCTTTCCTAATGATGACTAATTTTCATTTTGTTGCCAATCTTCAGGACAAATTCAGTGTGAGATCATTGAGGCACAGGGAAGACGAAATGATGTCTGCTTTATACCTGCAAGTCAGTATTGTGAGCCAAGCTCTCATATTTGTGACTCGATCTCGCAGGTGGTTCTTTGTTGAGCGCCCTGGGCTTCTCTTGGTCAGTGCCTTCATCGTGGCTCAGCTTGTAAGTCTCCTCTCCCGTGCCTACTAATTTTGGACTAATAGTTCATACACTTCTTGAAACTGCCCTCCACTCGCAGGGTTCAATGTCAATAATAGCTCAACATTCCTAGTTCATCTCGCATTGCTTAAATAAAGAAAAGAGTTGATTGACAGACTTGCCATTTTCATTATTTTCTTATTAAAAAAACACAAACCTATCTATTTTCTTATTAAACACTTCCATTAGACCATCTCCAACCCATTGCATCAAAATGGTGCAAATTTTGCATCAAAATGGTGCAAAAGTCACATCAAACAGTAATACATCTCCAACCCATTGCACCATTTTTTGCACCAAAAAAGAATATTCTCAGTATATTCTCACTTTATTCCCTTTTATCTATTTTTATATTAATTGAGAGGTAAAAACAAATATTTAAATTTTTTTAAAAAAAAGTGAACAGTAATGAGGTGGATGAACAGTGCGACGCCATATTTGGTGCAGCACTGTTCATTTGCACCAAAATGGAGCAGAAAATGGGGCTGGATTGGAGAAGGAACAGTGCAACAAAAAGCACTGTTTGCACCAAAATGGAGCTGGGTTGGAGATGCCCTTAGGACTAGATAACAAGATTTTGTTCTATTCTGTCTACAGTGTTAGTTCTAATCTGCACAATGTTAGTTCTATTCTGTCTACAATGTTAGTTCTATTCTGTCTACAGTTCTATTCTGTCTACAATGTTAGTTCTATTCTGTCTACAATGTTAGTTCTATTCTGTCTACAGTGTTAGTTCTAATCTGCACAATGTTAGTTCTATTCTGTCTACAATGTTAGTTCTATTCTGTCTACAGTGTTAGTTCTAATCTGCACAATGTTAGTTCTATTCTGTCTACAGTGTTAGTTCTAATCTGCACAGTGTTAGTTCTATTCTGTAGCGTGTTAGTTCTAAACTTCACAATGTTAGTTCTATTCTATACCATGTTAGTTCTAATTTATACCAAATTAGTTCTAATTTATATCACGTTAGTTCTATTTTACACTGCGTTAGTTCTAATTTATACCACGTTATTTTATTTTATACTACGTTAGTTCTAATTTATACCAAGTTTGTCCTAATTTATACCACGTTAGTTCTATTTTATACCGTGTTAGTTCTAATTTATATCAAGTTAGTTTTATTTTATACCACGTTAGTTCTAATTTTAACCATATTAGTTCTAATTTATAACAAGGTAGTTCTAATTTATAACAAATTAGTTCTAATTTTAACCACGTTAGTTCTAATTTATACCACGTTAGTTCTAATTTATACAATGTTAGTTCTATTTTATACCACGTTAGTTTTATTTTATACCGTGTTAGTTCTAATTTATATCAAGTTAGTTTTATTTTATACCACGTTAGTTCTAATTTTAACCATATTAGTTCTAATTTATAACAAGGTAGTTCTAATTTATAACAAATTAGTTCTAATTTTAACCACGTTAGTTCTAATTTATACCACGTTAGTTCTAATTTATACCAAGTTAGTTCTAATTTATACAATGTTAGTTCTATTTTATTCCAAGTTAGTTCTATTTTATACCACGTTAGTTTTAATTTTAACCATCTTGACTAACAATCTCTTTAACAAGCAGTGGCTTCTCATCAAATTCCAAAAAAAAAGAGTGACCTTGTGCCTGCAGCCCCTTCATTTTTACTTTTCTTGGGCATCATGCACTCTTTTCTCTTGGTCATCCTCCTCCGGCCTACCATACTATAGGGTTCAAAAGTGGCAGGTTGCAGGTCTGCATCTATAAGAAATCCAAATTATTTTGCCGGCGTAGTCGAGGGCGAGACGGGGAGCGACGGCGAGCTACCGCGACGAGGTCGGGCGGAGGAGAGGAGAGGAGGCGGCGACGAACTCGGGGGAGGCTTGGGAGTCTGGGCGGAGGTGGCGACGGCAAGGAGGGCGAGGGCCAGAGCGACGAGCTTGAGAAAACCCTTGTTTTTAAAGAGAGAGAGAGGAGAGAGAGGGGAGAGAGAAAGAGAGAGAGAGAACTGGGTTTGAAGGATTGAGGAGAGGGGGTAAGGTTATTTTGGGGATTTTAGCTTAGTTGGCATGTAATAATTGTTAAAAAGGGGCTGCAGCACAAAATGTCACACTTCAAGGGGCTGAACCACATGGGGGAAACTAGAAGGGGCTGCAGCACATGAAGTCTCTGTTTTTGGGGCCTGGACACATTTTTCCCAAAAAAGTATAGTGTTGTAAACTTAAAAAATACCTAAAAATAGCATTATAATAGCAAGAGGAATAATTAAAGCTAATAAGCATAGACGATTGATTAGAAGTGACTAAAATAACACAAAAGATAATACGAATCTTATCCCTAATTATTGATAGACTTTATTAAAAACCATAAACTAAACATTAATGCTAATTCTAATATAATTTTATATGATAAAAGCATCCACAAAATAAGTATATAAAAATATTTAAATTTTGTGAAAATCTCTCCCAAATATTTCTAATTTTACTCAAAAATTTAGGTTGTCCTATAAAATATTAAGACAATGTTGTCTTTTGTTCTTTCCATTTCAATTTTTCTAGAGCTAAGATCAAGCCTTTTTCACTTTTTCACGAATGTGACCGCTGGCCGGGCAGCTCGGGCCCGACCCTGACCCGGCCCGGTCCGAACAGCCATAACGGCCATTTTGCGCTTGTGACCAAAATATGACTAAAACGGTCCAAAAAAGGCCAAATTTTGAGGGTATTTTGGTCATTTGGCTAGGGGCTGCATCTATAAATAGAGAGTTTTCATTTATTTTTCTCATCCAAAACTCATCTACTTCTCTCTAATATTCTCTAATACTTTCTTATTCTCGCTTTTGCTCTCTCTAAGTCTTCAATCAAATGGCTTTCTCCTCTGATTATGAAGAGCAAATCCCAACTCCCGACGTTGAAACGAGTCCTAATACTCCTACTACAGGAGCTACAATTACTCCTCCTATCAATATTGATCATGAATCCGGTGGCGATGATTCTGCACTTAGAGCTCCTAAAAGGCTGAGATCCGATAGGTGGAACTTCTTCAAGAAGATAGAAGTCACAAGGGATCAATACGGTAGGCTTTAAGCCTTGAATTTTAATTTCAAGAAAAACTCAATGTTGTGGAGCCTGTTTCAATCTTATAAGCTCTTCTTGAGCCTACGCATCATCTCTTCATTTCCTTCCTCAATGAAGCCAACAAGTTGCTTTATGTAGATTTCTTCATCCAAGTCGTCATGAAGAAATGCAGTCTTCATATCTAGCTGTTCAAGGTAGAGATTTTTAGCAGCTACTAAGCTCAACACCACTGTGTTGGCCTTCTTGTTTTGATGATGTTCAACAAACAATTTACCACTAATGTTATTTGTCTAGTATTTGTGTTTTCTTATTTATTATAGACAAACAACGTAGTTGGAGGATGGATGGAATAGAGCTTCAACGATCATATCCAAAGGAGGTTGGCGGAATGTCGGTGAAGCCTTGCTATTCAAAGTGCAAGATCCAAGTTAAAGCTTCATCCGAGAGATTACCTAGAAGAGCTTATTGAAGATCAAGATTGCTTGGGTAATTTAGTTTAGGGTTTATATTATGTGTGTTATATACTCTAAGCTTAATATTATATTCACACACACATTTATTAGTTTCTTAGTATATATATATATATAGTTATATACATATACATCTTGGTTTTTAGTTTTATCCACAAACAAAGTTTTTACAAATAAATTCCAAAAAATTATGTATACATGCTTGTTTTCTATGTGGATAAGTTGTTTTGGTTTAATTTCATAGATATGAAACAAATATATTTTCATATACATACTCATACGTTTTACTTTCTATTGTATTTGTGAAAATATTGTTTCCTTGGTTTATAGACTTAACAATAATCATATACATCTCTTATTAAGTCTACAAAATCATTTTGTAATGTTTCAAAACATGGTTAAGCTAAAATGTCAAGATTCATATGTTTACATTTTCATGTTTTGGACTATTTTGCAAAATGATGATATTTCTCATTTGGGAAGTCTTTTTAGAAAACCAGTTTTTGTAGCATGTGTATTATCATGTCTAAAATCATTTCCCAAAGTTTTATATTTTTCTGAATTTATTTGATATTTTTAAACAGTGTTTTAAAATCAGCTTTGTTTTTCTGGGATGTCAGTTTTCGGTCGACCGGTACGGTCGACCGGTCAAATGATCATTTCTCAGTAGTTTTCCAGAGAGTCGTCGGTCGACCGGTACGGTCGACCGGTCAAATGATCTTTTCTCAGTAGTTTTCCAGAGAGTCGTCGGTCGACCGGTACGGTCGACCGAAATTTCGATTTCTATATCGGTCGACCGCGTCGGTCGACCGATGATGGCTCCGCTTGTTTTCTGGATTTTCAAGGTTGTTCGCGGTTCGCGGTCGACCGGATTTTCGGGTCGGTCGACCGAATCATTTTTTCGGTCGACCGAATCGCTGTCAGGTCTCCCAACGGCTATTTTTCTAGCCATTGCAGAACTTCTGTTTTGGGCCTTTTGGTCATTTTGTTTGGATTCTTGGCTGAATTCTTGGGAGGCTATATATACCCCATTGCTGATGTCTTTTCAATTGGCTAAGAGAGTTTTAAAACAAGTTTAAGAAAGTTTTTAATCAAGGGTTTAAGTTTTGTTTAAAAGAGTTTAAGAGTTTGTTTGAGTTTGTGAAGCAAATTTCACAAGAGCAAAGAGGAGATCATCCTTTGGTGTTTGGGCATTCAACTCATCTCTCTCTCACTCTTGATCTATAGAGAAGTTTTCCTTAAACTCAATTCTAGCTATTTATTGTTTTGATCTTAATTTCCATAAGCTAGATTTCTATATTGAGTTTAATCGTTTTATTGATACTCTTTGTTCACACACAACCAATTGAGCTTATAGTATTTACATTCATAGTATATTTTGGGTTGTGGGGTTTGTGACTTAGAATTGTGCTTAATTGAGTTCTCACCTTGTTTAGAGAACAATCAATTGATTTATATTGTGCTTAATTGTGAGGATTCACTTGTAATACACTTGTACACCGAGAGAAGTGTGTGGTGAGAGACGGGGTCAAATCCAAGAGGAGTGGCGTCGGTTGACGTGCCTAGGGAGAGGTTGTAACCGAGCACTTGAGGAGGAGGACACGGGCTAGGACCAACACTTAGTGTGTGAGGTGTGATTACATAGTGATTGTATTGTGAGGTGTAAACGTTGTTCGGGTGAACGTAGAAAACCCGGTTGTGATAGTGGAGATCTCCTCGAGGTGAGGAGCGGGGACGTAGGTCGTGGGGACCGAACCTCGTAAACATATCCTTTGTTTGTGATTGCATTGGCGCACTTGTTTTCATATTCATATCTTACATCGCCATTGTGTATTGCTTGTTGATCATTTTACCCTATCATATTTGTAGTTAATTTGTTTACCCCTTTTGTTAGTTTTATATCCTTGCACATATATTGTCTATATCTCTTTGTTAGGATATATCTTATTGTTTATATATATCCTTGCATATATTTCTATCATATAGGATATATCACCTTGTGTATATTGCATATTCTTGCACATAACTCTTTGTATATCTATCTTGCAAGAATATATTTGTTAATTAGTTTTAATTGGCATTTAATCGGATTAGATTAGCATAAGACCCTAATCACCCCCCCTCTAGGGTCTAACACTATGATGGTTGTGAGCTTCACAACGGGAAAAAATATCTCTGTATAATCCACTCCTTCCCGCTGTTGGAACCCCTTTACGACTAATCTGGCCCTGTATCTCTTCCTTCCATCACTCTCCTGCTTGACCCGGTAGACCTGTAGGTGTCAAAAAATGCTTACGGACATCTAAATACTGCCCAAGGCAAAGAGAAGATGATAAACGTCATTTTCTTAGTCAGAGGGGATCATTCAAATGAAGCGAAACAACATAGAAGAACAACGTACACACCAACAAGCAGCCCATAGTGACGCGCCTTAGGTGCGACAGTCCATGGTGTCGCGCCTTAGGCACGGCAGTACATGGTGACGCGATGCGCGCCAGCCTATGGTGACGCGCCTATGGCGCGCCAATACATAGTGGCGCGGCTATTACAGGGAGCTACCACGACAGTTAAAAAAGGTAGTTATACGATGATTTTCAAAGTCCACGTGATGGCATATCAGAAAAAGAACGTGTGCTGACGTGGACAAGCGGTTAAATCACAAAAAAAGTGGTTAAAAATCGTGAGAGGACAGTTTCAAACACGATGGGAACGTGGCTGTAACGGCCTCTTTGGCCGCGCTAGTCTACACTAGCGCGCCAACGATGGGAACGTGGCTGTAACGGCCTCTTTGGCCGCGCTAGTCTACACTAGCGCGCCAATAGCCGCGACAGTGTAGACTAACGCGCCCAAAGAGCAGTCACTTGGTCAGTTATTTCGTCCCCGTTTCCACTGTTGTCTACTCCTATCCCTATAAATACCTTCCTAGATACGAAATAAAGGAGAGAGCAGATTGGAGCAGATAGACTTAGGCTTTTGATAATTTTGAGGAAGAGAAAGAGAATTTTTACCTTTCATAAACAACGTTTGGTGATTCCTAGAGATCTAAGCTCAGACTTGATCTTTAGAAGAGTGATCGTCTTACTTTGATAAGATATTCACTTTAAATTCCTACTTCGATAAACGAAGGAAGAATCTCTAAACCCTTCACAATCTGTGATTTGGTGGTCCACGAGTCAACGCACTCCCGGCACAGGCAAAGTCCCACAAAACAAGAGTCAATAAACGATTTCTGTGTTATTTTCTCGAGAATTGTAATTTTCTTATTTTTCATTATAATTCTCTATAAACGATCGAAGTTTAATGGAATCATTAATAAAACTAATTTTTGATGAAAACAAACTGACGAGCACAGTGGGAGCCAACGGTCTCGCTGTCGAGACCATTGTGTCGCAGCCGATCAAGATACCGATTGAATCCACGGTCGAGTACGAATTTGACCAAGCAAAGTTTGAGGAGTATTTATCATCCTCATCTGCAAAATCTTCCTCTCCTTGCAAATACAGAAAGATTTCGTCTTCTAAGAAGGTTTACAAATTTTTAACTCCGTCGAATGCTACGGGTGAAGACTCTCGCCTAATTGTTGCTGAGGATTCCATTCGCAACCTCTCTGCTCATAATGACTCTTCTCCAATTAAAGAGTCATTGAATCAAAGCCCGCCGGCACTAACGAAAAGAGCTCGTCAGAGACAACGTCAGCGCCGCGCTCGCCAAATCGCTAAGGCCTTGAAACAAACCGACGGGGTTCGTTATTACGCTAACCTAGATTCGAGGAAGCATCAACTGGTCCAGTCGTCCCAACTCTCACCTCTCTGCACAACTCAAGATGGAGGAATGGACTCTTGTCAAAAGAACTCGTTCGACTCTCAAAGAACGTATATAAAAGCGTTGTGCAAACGCTGCTCATGCTTGTGCTCTCTTACAACAAAGTCGAGAAAGGAAGAAGGAAACGATGGCCAAAGGATCACCAAAACTCTACAAAGTTTGGATTCTAAAATCTGGAGTTGTGCAAAATCAGCATTCGGAGCCTGTTAAGACTCCACACCCGCAAGGGGGTGGTTCAAACGTGTGACTCTTGACATAAGGCAACAATAAGTTATCCTGAAAATACCAACAAGGCTTTACACCCACAGAAGAAGACGTGTTTGTCAAAAGACATCGTTATACCAGGGAGGTCATACCAACAGATGATAGGATTTTTCGGCAATCATACCGATGAATCGTACTATCAAGTTGTGGGTGTGAATAAATTTCGAAAGAGAATTATTCGAGAATGTAGGCAATAAAAATTGCCTTTAATCCTTATCAGAGAAGTTCAGAACAAAACTGCTAAAACCTCGCCCGAAATAGCAGAAAAAGGGGAAAACGCAGATATCTCCCAAACCGTAAGGAATTTGGCGAAACGGAGGAAGCGAACCGAAGCCTTCGGCTGGGTTCGAATGGCCCCATCTCGTCGAGATAGGCGATTTTCATATATAATTCGTCCAATTCCGACTTACGGTTTGAAAGTTACGGCCTATTCTTCGATCCATGCTATAGAGCTCGCCTAACGGCTTGAAGATCGCCTGCAGTATCAAATCCGCCTGCAGACCCAAGTCTGCCTGCCTGCAGTCCCAAATCCGCCTGCAGACCCTGCCTGCTAGCTCGCCTGCAGACCCAAGTCCGCCTGCAGTCCCAAACTCACCTGCAGACCCAGTTCGCCTGCAAGCTCGCCTGCAGACCCAAGCTGCAGACTCGCCAGCTCACTGTCAACTGCCCACTTGGAGTATGGGAACAGTTACATCAGTGGTCAAATCCCACAAATCAAGGGAGAGGGCACAATACTCCAGGCCCGTCAGATGGCCGTCCACAGTACGAATGAGCGGACAGGCGCCGAAACAGCCTGCACCCTCATAAATGCGGCTCACCTCAGTTGTCCAGGTGAAGGGACGAGAGCCGCCAACGCTCGGTGGTTGGTCAGATCCACGCAAGCATCTGACAGCCGTTGTCACGCATACGAGGAGGGGCTTTCCCACTCCTATGTAGCGTGATGCAGAGCACAGCTCTTCGAATGACCATTGACGGTACGAATGAACAGCAGGACGTCTCCGAACAACGTGTGGTCACATCCCATAATTCAAGGAGCAGTCAAGCTATCTCCCTCACCTCTATTAGTGGTCAAATCCCATGAATCAAGGGATAGCCCATGCCATCCCTTGCCTGTTAAAACCCATCTTCAGCAGCATGAAGAAGGGGGATTGGCCGTTGCATATTCTGCTGGCTAATCTCCCAAAGGTTGAACCTGGACCTTTGCCAAAGGCTCCCTCATTTGAGAACCGAAGCTCCGGCAGCAACTTCGATCGGATCGTCCAAGGGAAGCAGACTCGGCACGAGCACCGAGCGAGGCATCCTATCGCCACCTAAAGTCCCCACACAAAACAAAGAGGGCCTTCCCTCTGCTTCTGTTGTAAACATTTGATTTGTTAGTTTGTAATAAGCTTTCTTATAAATACAAACGAAACTCCTTTCTTCGGAAGAATCAAATTTTCACCCTACAGAAGATGGCGACCACAGTGGGAGAATCCGTTCATTCAGATGAATTGGTGGTGGCGCAGTCTGACGAAGTTGCTGCAGGGACTACTGTTGAGTCCCTTGTGATCAAATTCGAAGGGTACTTACAACCAAGGGAAGCAGACTCTGCACGAGCACCGAGCGAGGCATCCTATCGCCACCGAGGAACCCACGTTAAACAAGGAGGGCCTTCCCTCTGCTTCTGTTGTAAACATTTGATTTATTAGTTTGTAATAAGCCTTTTTATCAATACAAACGAAGCTCCATGTTTCCGGGAGATCAAAATTTACACCTACAGAAGATGGCGACCACAGTGGGAGAATCCGTTCATTCAGATGAATTGGTGGTGGCGCAGTCCGACGAAGTTGCTGCAGGGACTACGGTTGAGTCCCTTGTGATCAAATTCGAGGGGTACTTACAATCGTCCTCTTCTGGCGGCAATACATCTCGCGATGACTGCAGAGTCGTGCGGGTGGCCCAGCCCCAAGAGGCCGAGGCAACCAAGCCTGAGGGATCTACCCAAGCCGAGGCAGGGGGTTCTTTCCCCCCCAAACCAGTGGAGGCCGAGCCAAGATTCGAGAATGCGGGTCTAGGAGCTGCTGGGTGGGTCGATGAACGATCCTCGCAGATCCCTGTGCAAAAGGAATCAACCATTCGTGTCGACGCAGAATACGCCTCCGCCGTCGACATGAACGCTCCTCGTTCAAAGAGATCCAAACAGCGGCGACGAAAAGCTCTCGCTCGTTTCGAGGCACAATCCCTCATCCCCCACGACAGCCTGAATTATTATTCAGGCTTGAAAGGAATCAACCCCTTGAGCCAGGTTCCCAGTGCGGGCGAACCGCTCAAATCGGGCAAGTCTATCAGTTTAGGCGAACCCATCTCTTCGAGCCAGGTTCCCAGTTTCGGCGAACCGCTCAATTCAGGCGAGCCTAACGGTTTAGGCGAGCCCCACGCTTAACAGTTGAGGCGAGCTCATCTCTTTGAGCCAGGTTCCCAGTTTCGGCGAACCGCTCAAATCAGGCGAGCTTAACAGTTGAGGCGAGCTCATCTCTTTGAGCCAGGTTCCCAGTTTCGGCGAACCGCTCAAATCAGGCGAGCTTAACAGTTGAGGCGAGCTCATCTCTTTGAGCCAGGTTCCCAGTTTCGGCGAACCGCTCAAATCAGGCGAGCTTAACAGTTGAGGCGAGCTCATCTCTTTGAGCCAGGTTCCCAGTTTCGGCGAACCGCTCAAATCAGGCGAGCTTAACAGTTGAGGCGAGCTCATCTCTTTGAGCCAGGTTCCCAGTTTCGGCGAACCGCTCAAATCAGGCGAGCTTAACAGTTGAGGCGAGCTCATCTCTTTGAGCCAGGTTCCCAGTTTCGGCGAACCGCTCAAATCAGGCGAGCTTAACAGTTGAGGCGAGCTCATCTCTTTGAGCCAGGTTCCCAGTTTCGGCGAACCGCTCAAATCAGGCGAGCTTAACAGTTGAGGCGAGCTCATCTCTTTGAGCCAGGTTCCCAGTTTCGGCGAACCGCTCAAATCAGGCGAGCTTAACAGTTGAGGCGAGCTCATCTCTTTGAGCCAGGTTCCCAGTTTCGGCGAACCGCTCAAATCAGGCGAGCTTAACAGTTGAGGCGAGCTCATCTCTTTGAGCCAGGTTCCCAGTTTCGGCGAACCGCTCAAATCAGGCGAGCTTAACAGTTGAGGCGAGCTCATCTCTTTGAGCCAGGTTCCCAGTTTCGGCGAACCGCTCAAATCAGGCGAGCTTAACAGTTGAGGCGAGCTCATCTCTTTGAGCCAGGTTCCCAGTTTCGGCGAACCGCTCAAATCAGGCGAGCTTAACAGTTGAGGCGAGCTCATCTCTTTGAGCCAGGTTCCCAGTTTCGGCGAACCGCTCAAATCAGGCGAGCTTAACAGTTGAGGCGAGCTCATCTCTTTGAGCCAGGTTCCCAGTTTCGGCGAACCGCTCAAATCAGGCGAGCTTAACAGTTGAGGCGAGCTCATCTCTTTGAGCCAGGTTCCCAGTTTCGGCGAACCGCTCAAATCAGGCGAGCTTAACAGTTGAGGCGAGCTCATCTCTTTGAGCCAGGTTCCCAGTTTCGGCGAACCGCTCAAATCAGGCGAGCTTAACAGTTGAGGCGAGCTCATCTCTTTGAGCCAGGTTCCCAGTTTCGGCGAACCGCTCAAATCAGGCGAGCTTAACAGTTGAGGCGAGCTCATCTCTTTGAGCCAGGTTCCCAGTTTCGGCGAACCGCTCAAATCAGGCGAGCTTAACAGTTGAGGCGAGCTCATCTCTTTGAGCCAGGTTCCCAGTTTCGGCGAACCGCTCAAATCAGGCGAGCTTAACAGTTGAGGCGAGCTCATCTCTTTGAGCCAGGTTCCCAGTTTCGGCGAACCGCTCAAATCAGGCGAGCTTAACAGTTGAGGCGAGCTCATCTCTTTGAGCCAGGTTCCCAGTTTCGGCGAACCGCTCAAATCAGGCGAGCTTAACAGTTGAGGCGAGCTCATCTCTTTGAGCCAGGTTCCCAGTTTCGGCGAACCGCTCAAATCAGGCGAGCTTAACAGTTGAGGCGAGCTCATCTCTTTGAGCCAGGTTCCCAGTTTCGGCGAACCGCTCAAATCAGGCGAGCTTAACAGTTGAGGCGAGCTCATCTCTTTGAGCCAGGTTCCCAGTTTCGGCGAACCGCTCAAATCAGGCGAGCTTAACAGTTGAGGCGAGCTCATCTCTTTGAGCCAGGTTCCCAGTTTCGGCGAACCGCTCAAATCAGGCGAGCTTAACAGCTTAGGCGAGCCCCATCTCTTTGAGCCAGGTTCCCAGTTTCGGCGAACCGCTCAAATCAGGCGAGCTTAACAGCTTAGGCGAGCCCCATCTCTTTGAGCCAGGTTCCCAGTTTCGGCGAACCGCTCAAATCAGGCGAGCTTAACAGTTTAGGCGAGCCCATCTCTTTGAGCCAGGTTCCCAGTTTCGGCGAACCGCTCAAATCAGGCGAGCTTAACAGTTTAGGCGAGCCCATCTCTTTGAGCCAGGTTCCCAGTTTCGGCGAACCGCTCAAATCAGGCAAGTTTAACAGTTTAGGCGAGCCCCACTTCTTGAGCCAGGTTCCCGGTTATGGCGAACCGCTCAAAACAGGCGAGACTAGCAGTTCAGGTGGGCTGCATCAAACTCCCACTTGGTCAAACCTTCAGATAGTTAGGACCAAAGCCACAATCCCCCGCCAATCCTCTTCAATAGGATGGCGGGACCCCCACTGTCATGTTAACGGTCACCTCTGACAAATCAACTTACCAATCCTCTTCAAAAGGATGGTAGGTCCTCAAAGTCGCTCCGATCGCGGCAATCCCTATCATGTTAACGATTACCTCTGATAGCCGACACCATCATTCCCGCAAATGATGTTGTCCAATCAATCGTCACACTCATACGTCCCTGAACGATTTGATTCTCCCAGCACCGTCTTTCCCATAAAAGGCGTTGTTGTTTGATAGTGGCCTACTATGCGATGTGCTGCTATTTCAGGGTTCGTCTTTGCCCCAAGAGAAGACAAATCAGGGTTCGTCTTCATCTTTGCCCTAAGATAAGCTTCCCCCCTAGACTCCAACTGGTGCATGAGTCTAAACTGCCCCCTTACACTCCAACTGGTGCATGAGTCTAAACTGCTCCTACCCTCCGACTGGTATACGAGGTTAAACTGCTCCCTTAAATCCAAACGCCTCGAAAGGCTAAGGATAGAGGAGAAATTTTAGCATTGAGCCTAAGAGAGACTCCTCGACAACTTACCATGCTAAGGGCAAGAGCATGGCTAGTCCAACTCAAACGGCAGTTGGTAAAGACAAATCAAGTCCGTTGATAGCTGAGGGTTTGCTCAAAATCCTAGAAGGCGATCATCAGCTGCGAGTGAAGAGCAGGGATCACTTTACGGGACTTCATATCCAAAGTGTTCCAGACCCCATGCGGCCTGATTCAGGTCTGAAAACTTTGGAGGGGGTTTTGTAGGCAATAAAAATTGCCTTTAAATCCTTATCAGAGAAGTTCAGAACAAAACTGCTAAAACCTCACCCGAAATAGCGAAAAAGGGGAAAACGCAGATATCTCCCAAACCGTAAGGAATTTGGCAAAACGGAGGAAGCGAATCGGCTTGGTTCGGATGGCTCCATCTCGTCGAGATAGGCGATTTTCATATATAATTCGTCCAATTCCGACTTACGGTTTGAAAGTTACGGCCTATTCTTCAATCCATGCTCAGGAGCTCGCCTGCAACTCAAATTCGCCTGCAGTCCCAAATCCGCCTGCAGACCCAAGTCTGCCTGCGCACCTGAGCTCGCCTGCAAACCCAGTTCGCCTGCTAGCTCGCCTGCAGACCCAAGTCCGCCTGCAGTCCCAAACTCACCTGCAGACCCAGTTCGCCTGCAAGCTCGCCTGCAGACCCAAGTCTGCCTGCAGTCCTAAGCTCGCCTGCAGACCCAAGCTGCAGACTCGCCAGCTCACTGTCAACTGCCCACTTGGAGTATGGGAACAGTTACATCAGTGGTCAAATCCCACAAATCAAGGGAGAGGGCACAATACTCCAGGCCCGTCAGATGGCCGTCCACAGTACGAATGAGCGGACAGGCGCCGAAACAGCCTGCACCCTCATAAATGCGGCTCACCTCAGTTGTCCAGGTGAAGGGACGAGAGCCGCCAACGCTCGGTGGTTGGTCAGATCCACGCAAGCATCTGACAGCCGTTGTCACGCATACGAGGAGGGGCTTTCCCACTCCTATGTAGCGTGATGCAGAGCACAGCTCTTCGAATGACCATTGACGGTACGAATGAACAGCAGGACGTCTCCGAACAACGTGTGGTCACATCCCATAATTCAAGGAGCAGTCAAGCTATCTCCCTCACCTCTATTAGTGGTCAAATCCCATGAATCAAGGGAGAGCCCATGCCATCCCTTGCCTGTTAAAACCCATCTTCAGCAGCATGAAGATGGGGGATTGGCCGTTGCATATTCTGCTGGCTAATCTCCCAAAGGTTGAACCTGGACCTTTGCCAAAGGCTCCCTCATTTGAGAACCGAAGCTCCGGCTCCGGCAGCAACTTCGATCGGATCGTCCAAGGGAAGAAGACTCGGCACGAGCACCGAGCGAGGCATCCTATCGCCACCGAGGAACCCACGTTAAATAAGGAGGGCCTTCCCTCCGCTTCTGTTGTAAACATTTGATTTATTAGTTTGTAATAAGCCTTCTTATCAATACAAACGAAGCTCCCTGTTTCCGGGAGATCAAAATTTACACCTACAGAGAAATAAGCTCTCATTGTTCCTGTGCGCGACTTATAAGAGCAGTATTGTTGGAATATGACTACTCCAAACGAGAAGCCATCCCGTAAAAGTCTCAGTGTTTTAGAGGCTTTTTACCGAAATATCAAAGTCCAAGCCGAGATATTTCCGTAAGAAGCTTGCTGTTTAAGAGGATGAATTCCCTGAAGTCACCATCAACATGGCTGATAAAGGAAAATCTAAATGGCATTCAAATGAATCAAATCTCGACTATTCCCCGGGAGGAAAAGTCAATTCAAGAATTGCTCAACGGATGTCTCGACTCCGGTTAGGAGCCATCATACATAGGGACTACAAGAGAATGCATGAAGGAATATCTTCGAAGGATGAACTCTCGGACACTTGTTCTGCGATCGCTTCTGATGATACAATGTCTAGTATGGGACAAACCAAAGAAGTGTTCACAATCACTTCTGATCAGTTTGCTCAAATGCTTCAAGAAGCTCTAGCCAAGCAACGTGAAGAAATTAGAGCTGGGATGAAGACAGAGATGGAGTTGGCTATCCAACAAATGAGAGAATTACTAGCTCAACGGCCTCAACCTCCTGAGTCCAGTCAGCGAGCTGAATCCAGCCGCCACACTCAGAATGTTATAGATGATAGTGATCCAGAAGTGGATGAAGTCATTATGGCTGATACACCTCCTAATAACAATAACACTGGTGGTGGTTCAACGGATCCTCCCAACAACGATATTAGGGGTAGTTCAATTGCACCTCTTAATAATACTGAGGGTGGCCTAATTATTTCTCCTCAATATCACTCAAAAAGAGATGAAGATGAGGATAAGAAAATGCAAGACCTTGAAAACAAAGTCAATACTTTGATGTCCGCTCAGAAAGTAAGAAGACGGGTATTCCGTGTCCCTATCCAAGAGAATGGATTCAATATCGTACCCGATAAAATTCAATCTGATTAACTTCACACCATTTGACGGGAAGGGCTCACCTACTCAGCACTTAATTTATTTCAAGTCTCACTTAGGGGTGATCTCTGAAAACGAGGCTTTGATGGTCCGGTCATTCGTCAGCACCCTTCGTGGGCCCGCCTTCGATTGGTACCGACGTCTCAAGCCAAGGAGCATTAATTACTAAGATGACATGAAAAGTTTATTCCTCAGCAATTTCTTCGATGATGACACCGAAGTATCAATCAGAACCCTTCTGGATGAGAAGCAAAAAGACGGAGAGTCAATTGACAATTTCGTCAAGCGCTTCCGTAACAAGGCACTGAATTGCAGAGATCATGTTACAGAGAAATTCATCCTGTAAACATGCCACAATAATCTCTCCATCGATGTCCTGGAAGCCCTAGGGGTTGTACCTTCCAAAACTTAGAAGGATTTAAAAATACGCGGTGAACAAGCTGAACACTTTCTTAAAAGAAAGAAAGTTGAGAGAAGCCAACCGACGACATCCGCAATCACTGTGAGCGCGAATCTTGATCTGAAGTTCCAAAAGAAGTATTCTTTCAAAGATGATGAAGCTTCAGCCATCTTGAAATACCTCCTCGCCAATGACAAAATTGAACTGCCACCTATTAAAGATCAGGAGGGAGCTAAAAGAACTACGGATCCAAACTATTGTGCCTACCACAGAAGGGTTCTTCATCCCACTAAGGTTTGCTTTAGACTCAAAAACAAAATCCAAACCTTAATTGACTCCGGCGTCATAACGGCGAAACAAGCCAAATAAAGATGACCCCTTACTCCATTGGGTACACGAGTATAAACTGTTTTCCCTAACTCCAAAGAGTATACGAGTATAAACTACTTCTTCATGTAACTCCAAAGAGTATAAGAATATAAACTGCTTCTTCCTTTCCTTCGACAGGTATACGAGGTTAACCTACTTCCCTTATTTTCAATAACGGGAAGTTCCTAGAGAATATTACTCCTAATATTCTTAAGGATAACCCAACAATGTGGCCGAATATAATTGGATTTAGGTTCGCTAAAGAGCTGGGGGTGGAATACCTCAATTCATTCTAATGGAAAGTTCCTAGAGAATATTACTCCTAATATTCTTAAGGATAACCCAACAATGTGGCCGAATATAATTGGATTTAGATTCGCCAAAGAGCTGGGGGTAGAATACCTCAATTCATTCCAATGGAAAGTTCCTGGAGAATACTACACATGGTATTTTTAAGGATAACCCAAAACCGGTTAATTATTCAAGGTGAAAACCAATCATCAGAATAATTTATTCTTAATTATGATTAAGAACCTCCCACTGTGGCTATTTAATCATTTCCAAGATGATTAAAACCTTTCTACAGTGACTTTCGAAACATTCTTTCGTTGAGATGAGATTCAATGACTTCATCGGGTCAATCTTCCCTCACGAAACTCCCACGGAGTAATTGTGGAGTGCTTAATGATTCACGGTCCTCCACCACAAAATCCCTCACTGATCAAATTAGAGCACTCTTTCGTTGAGATGAGATTCAATGACTTTATCGGGTCAATTTTCCCTCACGAAACTCCCACGGAGTAATTGTGGAGTGCTTAATGATTCACGGTCCTCCACCACAAAATCCCTCACTGATCAAATTAATTGACGGTGGGTCCACCAAAATTCTTCACCGTTGAATCCATTCAAACCCTCACTGTGCCTAAGCCTTTAACACTCCCACTGTTGAAGTCCTGACACGACATCCAAAATTTCAATCAGCTGATCCATAGCGATTATCAAACCCCTTCGTGTTAAGTCCTTATCGCTTGACACCAAAAACTCCCACCAGGTGTTGTGTACAAGTTAACATTCCCATCGTTATTTGTACCTCGCTCCCACTTCTTATTTGGTCAAACCTTCCTACAGTTAGAACCAAAGCCAAAATCCCCTCTCGATTCCTTCCATGAACGAGAGGTCCACAAATTGGATGATCAAACCTTTAAATAGTTAGGATCGTCTCGAATTCTCATTTGGTCAAACCTTTAAACAGTTAGGACCAAAACCAAAATCCCCTTTCGATTCCTTCCATGAACGAGAGGTCCACAAACTGAACAATAAAACCTTTAAACAGTTAGGATCGTCTCAAATTCCCATTTGGTCAAACCTTTAAACAGTTAGGATCAAAGCCAAAATCTCCTCTCGATTCTTTCCATGAACGAGAGGTTCACATATTGAACGATCAAATCTTTAAACAGTTAGGATTGTCTCGAATTTTTATTTGGTCAAACCTTTAAACAGTTAGGACCAAAACCAAAATCCCCTTTCGATTCCTTCCATGAATGAGAGGTCCACAAATTGAACGATCAAACCTTTAAACAGTTAGGATCGTCTCGAATTCCCATTTGGTCAAACATTTAGACAGTTAGGACTAAAGCCAAAATCCTCTCTCGATTCTTTCCATGAACGGAAGGTCAACATATTGAACGATCAAACCTTTAAACAGTTAGGATCGTCTCGAATTCTCATTTGGTCAAACCTTTAAACAGTTAGGACCAAAGCCAAAATCTCCTCTCGATTCCTTCCATGAACGAGAGGTCCACAAATTGAATGATCAAACCTTTAAACATATATGATCGTCTCAAACTCCCATTTGGTCAAACCTTTAAACAGTTAGGACCAAAATCGGAATCACCTCTCAATAAATAAAAGGTTTTCACACATTCCTCACTCGGTCAAACCTTTAAACAATTAGGACCAAAGTTGGAATTCCATCTCGATAAATGAGATATCCACTTTTAGATTGGATAATCAATCCTTTTAACAGTTAGGGTTATCTAAATCTTCTCGATTCTCGGAGTGAAGATCCCACTCTTAGTTTTACCCTTCAGATTCTCGAAATGGAGATCCTACTTTGAGTTTCTTTTGCAGCAGGAGATAGAATATAAAATTCTTCATCTCCAGCATCGGGTTCATCTCTACCAACAAAAAAGAGACCAGGAGATAGAATATAAAATTCTTCCTCTCCATCATTGGGTTCATCTCTACCAATAAAAAAAGAGACTAAGAGATAGAATATAAAATTCTTCCTCTCCATCATCGGGTTCATCTCTACTAACAAAAAAGAGACCAGGAGATAGAATATAAAATTCTTCCTCTCTATCATCGGGTTCATCTCTACCAACAAAAAAAAGACCAGCAGATAGAATATAAAATTCTTCCTCTCCATCATCGGGTTCATCTCTACCAACAAAAAAGAGACCAAGAGATAGAATATAAAAATTCTTCCTCTTTATCATTGGGTTCATTTCTACCAACAAAAAAGAGACTAGGAGATAGAATATAAAATTCTCCCTCTCGAGTGTCGGGTTCATCTTTTCACCAAAAAGACGCAACCCATCAACATTTTCAAATCCATGTTTTATACGTAAGGGACGTTATCTCAGTCCCTTATTAGAGATAAGTCTACGTATAACACACAGTGTCGGGTTGTACGTTCCCGTAAAAATGACCAAACCTATGTATTCAACATCATAGTATAAAGTCTAAGAGAGTTTATTCTCTTAGCACAACGTTACATGCAGAACGGACTTAAACAATCTGCATGCTAGTCCGATTCAAACGGTAATCGGTAAAGGCTTATCAAATCCGTTGATGGCTGAGGATTTGTGTTTGGTGGAAAATTTGCAGTAAAAAGACAATGAAGGAAAATTGATCTGTATTCATTTAATCTCAATTACAATTGGATTTCCTGATTATAAAAGAGAGGAGAATGAATTTGAATCTCCCCTTTGTTTAAATCTGGGTTCTTCACGGTAGCGATGGAGTGCCTCCCTCGAATGCTCGCGTCGGGTTTGCTCTCCGTTGACGATCCGACGTTTTGATTCACTGGAATAATATCTCCTCCTCACGATTTGACGTTGTGGAGAACTTGCGTGGCAAGTTTGAAACTCTTGATGAGTTGATTGATCTTAACCGTAATTGGTTAGACAAGCCAAGGATCTCTTCTGTTGCTGCTAAGAAGTTCTAACAGACCGAACTCATGAACTGAATTGATTTTCAGTTATTTATAGGGGATTAAGAGGCGTAACCACCTCCTAAGTGGGGCTAATGGGATGTAACCGCCCCCTTAAACACTCCTGAGTGGAGTTGTGATCCCCTCAGATCGTGGGAAACGGTTTTGAAACCGTTCAGCTCGTGTTTGAACGAGTCAAACGTAAATCCTGTATTCTGGAATGAAATCTGTGCTTGAACGCAGCGTCTGGAGGCTCGGACGCAGCGTCTTGTTGGAAGCTGTGTTGGCAGTTTGTTGGAAGCTGCGTTTGCGGCCGAACATGAGCTGCGTTGGCGGCCGAATCTGAGCTGCGTTTGCAGCTTTTGGAGCTGCGTTTGCGGCGTTAGAAGCTGCATCTGAGCTGCGTTTGCAATGATTTGGAAGCTGCGTTGGCAGCTGGATCTGAGCTGCGTTTGTGGCCGAACATGAGCTGCGTTGACAGCTGGATCTGAGCTGCGTTTAGAGCTGAATGTGAGCTGCGTTTGGCAGCAGATGGAAGCTGCGTTGGCAGCTTTCGGAGGCTGCGTCTGAGCTGCGTTCGTGGCTATGAACGCGGTGCGTCTTGATGCTGGTACGCGGGGAGGACTTCCACGTCTTGGTTTGAAGAGACCGTCGATTTGTAGTCTTTTTCTGTCAGAGTGTTACAAAGATCGTCATCTTATAATCTTTGCTTTAGCTCTCTGATATGTGAGAGTCGTCAGATTGTAACTCCCGATGTTGATTGTGTAGGCTATTGATTAGAGCTTTCATTAATTGTTGTGAAGGTCGTCAGATTGTAACCTTCATCGATCCATGTGAAAGTCTTCAAATTGTAGCCTTCTGGAAGTCGTCAGATTGTAACTTTCATCATTGGTGTTTGATGGGGATCAGCTATCTATTGTGATTTAGATTGTAACTTTCATCATTGGTGTTTGATGGGGATCAGCTATCTATTGTGATTTTTAGACAGCCTACAGTTTACCAAAAATCCTATAAGTATTTATTCTGAGTAGGATACGCAATTATAATAAAGTTTAAGCTCTGCCAAACTTAAGGAAGACACAAATTCAGCCTGAAGACCACCTTTCTTCAAGCAGGACAATTGAACCCACCTCAGACACACAATGTAAGGTATACTGTCTCGCGCACACAAGACATCATCAAAAAAGCCTCTCCAGTGATTGTGGTCGTATCAGCTCCAATGACTGGTCCTACAATCAAAATCCCTCGGAGATTAAGTAAAAAACCGACAAATGTATAACGGTCCACGCCAGGAGAAATTTCGTACAGGCAGATGAATCGACATCAACACTTGGTCTTACATTCTCTACACTTGGGCTTGCCATGTCCTAATGTCAGTCAATACATTACAACGAAAGTCTACTCTAGCCAACGCGTCGATAATTCCGTCGAAACAAGGCTCAGGATGAAACGTCAGTTTAAGGAATTAATTCAGAGAGTTCAATCATGACTCAGATACAAACTCCTGACGAAGGTGATTAGTTCAACATCAACCTAACGATACGAGCTAATTCAAAAATTAACATACCAGCTTTAGTTTAAGATTTTGATAACGGTCAAGCGATAAACGCAACACCGGAAAAATTTTAGCTATCCGACAAAAATACTGAATAGACTAAAAGTTGAAGAAGTCAACGAATTAACAGCCAGACGTATCATATCCAAAGTATTTCAGTCTCTTTTATAAAAGAATAAGACTGAAACACTTTGGAGGGGGTATCTGTAGGCATAAAAAATTGCCTATAGGTTCTCGCACATAGCTCGAGATGAAAAAAAGATGATGAATGTTACTATCCGAGTCAAGAAGGATCATCTGAGTCAAAGGAGATCATCTGATATTGTAGAGAAGATAAAAAGCACATGAAATAAGTCGGCGAAGCGTACGAGTCTGTGAACATGCTAAACGATAAAGGAACAACTCAACCAGGAGTTGTGCTTTACCCACAAAAGGGTAAAGTACCATGTGTGTCTCGTCTACTCCATGAGTGTCTTGCCTATGGGAGGTTATAGAGATCTTTGTAAGCTTTCCAATGCATCTTGGATCACCTTATTCTGAGATCGGATGAGGAAGTTAGAGCCAAGATACCCGAGATAACACAAACTGTCTCGGAAGTGCGAGATAGTCATAACTGTCTTGGAATGCGAGACAGTCATGACTGTCTCGCACAAAATCTAAAGAAGGTCAAAAGATAAAAGTTGTAGATCTCTTCATCATCTTTCCAATGCATCTTGGATCATCTCATTCCAAGATCGGACGAGGGAGTTAGAGCCAAAATACCCGAGACAACACAAACTATCTCGGAAGTGCGAGACAGTCATAACTATCTCGGAATGTGAGATAGTCATGACTGTCTCGCACCAAATCTAAAGAAGGTCAAAAGACAAAAATTGTAGATCTCTTCGTCAGATTTTCAACGCATCTTGGATCATCTCATTCCGATATCGGACGAGGAAGTTAGAGCCAAAATACCCGAGATAGTACAAACTGTCTCGGAAGTGCGAGACACACAACCCTGTCTCGGCCATAGAGTTGGTTACAATACGTTTTTTGACGGTTTTTTGGCTTCATAACTACTTGAGATCAACCATAAACGTGGGGAGATAGTTACAAACTAAAAATAGGCCCACTAACCTCATAAAAAGATGATATTTAAGTAGTGGGACGGCGGTTACAAAAGGGGGAGAGCATTTTTAGAGCAATTCGAAGAAGATCGAGCAAATTGGATCAGATCTGAGCATAGAGAGCAGAGAGAAAACAACAAGAATTGAGTTCCTCGTGTGATTCCTTGAGATTCTGAGCATAGAGAGCAGAGAGAAAACAACAAGAATTGAGTTCCTCGTGTGATTCCTTGAGATTCGAGCTTTGACTTGATCTTAAGAAGAGTGATCGTCTTACTTTGATAAGATATTCACTTCAAATTCCTACTTCGATAAACGAAGGAAGAATCTCTAAACCCCTCACAATCTGTGATTTGGTGATCCACGAGTCAAAGCACTCCTGGCATAGGCAAAGTCCCACAAAACAAGAATCGATAAATGATTTTTGTGTTATTTTCTCGAAAGTTGTAATTTTCTTAATTTTTCATTGTAATTCATTGTAAACGACCGAAGTTCAATAGAATCATCAATGAAAAAAAATTCGACGAAAACAAGACCCACTTATTATGTAAGGCTTTCTTCTGTGCTAGTAGCGGGGCTAACTCCCATGTCTCGTTCGAGTGGAGAAAATTCATCTCTTCCTGCATTGCATGCTCCCACTGTCGAGATTCGCTCACTTGCATAGCCTCCTCATAGCATTCTGATTATTCGCTATCTGTTAAAAGTAGGTAGTCTAGTGATAAGACATACATGGGATTCGGTTTGGCTACTCTGGATGACCTCCTAGGCTCCTCGCCATAGGTATAGTCGGTTCTGTACCTGAAATCTCCTCCGTTCTTTGGTCAGAATTAATTGTATCCCATATCTGGAAGTTCCTCTAAATTCATGTACTCGGATGCGTCCGCATCCATAGTACTGCTCCCACTGCTTTGGCCCGCCTTGGCATTATCCATGTCTTTGTACATCACTTCCTCATTGAATATGATGTCTCAGCTTCTGATGATCTTCATATTCTTCTCATCCCAAAGACGATACCCGAACTCATCAATGTCATACCCAATGAATGTACACTTCGGTGACTTAGCTTCTAGCTTTTCCTTGACATGATCACTGATAAGGACGTATGACGTACAACCAAAGACTCTCAAGTGTGAGAGATTAAACTTCAAACCTCTTCCAGAATCCCAAAGTCCAATAGAACTGATGGCCCGTGATTTATCAAGTATGCTGCTGTATGCACCGCGTCCGCCCAAAAAGTTTTTGGTAGACCTGCGTGTAGACGCATGCTCCTCGCATGCTCTGCCAGCGTTCTGTTCATTCTTTCTGCTATATCGTTCTGTTGCAGCGTCCCTAGAGTAGTCCTCTCTAAACAAATCTCGTTTAGACCACAGAACTTCTTGAACTCCTCCAATTCATATTCTCCATCATTGTCTGATCTCAGACACTTTACTTTTAGATCTGTCTTATTCTCTACCATGGCTTTTCACTTCTTGAAGATGCTGAATACCTATGACTTGTGCTTCATGAAGTATACACACATCTTCATCGAGTGATCGTCGATAAAGGTGACGTAGTACGTTGAACCGTCAAGAGAAGACACACTAGCTGGACCACATACATCTGTATGAATAAGCTCTAGCTTGTGAGCTTTAGATGGCCTTCCACCCTTCAGAAAACTACTTCTCTTCTACTTCCCGAAGATGCAGTCTTCGCAAACATCGATTTTCACCGAATCAATGCCTGATAATTTCCTTCTGAGTGTAGAATCTTTATACCATTCTCATTCATGTGTCACAGCCTATTATGCTACAGATCTGCACTCTCATTTCCTGTAGTAATCGCGAGAGTGTCACTCACGTGTGAAGTTAGATAGAGGATACTGATCTTGTTGCCACGGGTAACCATCATTGTACTGTTGGAGATTTTTTACGAATCTCCGGTAAATGTTGTAACATAGCCTTCTGCTCCAAGCTGACCAACCGAAATAAGATTCCTCTTCAACTTCGGTACGTGTCTGACATTCTTTAGAGACCACTTGGAACCCTTTAACTGTATTTGCACGTCGACTCTTCCAATGACACTACAGGATTCATTATCCCCCAAGTATACTTTTCCAAAGTCTCATGCTACATAGTTCTTAAATAGCCTTCTATTAGCAGTGGCGTGGAAAGAGGCTCCCGAATAAATAACCCATGAGTCGGAATCGTTATCCATAGCGAGAATCAATGCATCTTGCACAATATGAGCCTCCTGCTCATTTTTATCCTTCTTCGGTACTTTACAGGTTGAAGACATATTACCCTCCTTACCGTAGTTCCAACATTTTCCTTTGATAGGTCCCACCTTCAAGTTCGACCTTTTCTTCTTCGACTTCGATCGATTCCTGTTTTAGATCCCCCTATTATGGCTTCTGCCTCTCTGCTCGAGACTTAGGGCTAAACTTGAATCTTCTAATTTATTCAATTTTCTTCTAACCTCCTCGGATAGAATCATATCTACCACATCGTTCAGCTTCAACTTCTCCTTCCCTACAGAGTTGCTGATTATGGTCACGTAACCTGCCCAACTATCCGGCAACTACGATAGTATCAGTAGGGCATGCACTTCGTCATCAAACATGATGTCGACTGAGACGAGTTGATCAACAATTGTGTTGAACTCGCTGAGATGCATCGTGAATGAATATCCTTCTGCCATCTTGAGGTTGAATAGCGTTTTGACGAGATGTACCTTATTTGTAGCTGACATCGTTGCGAACACTTCCATAAGCCCCACAGTCGTCTTCTTCTTTAATATATTATGTACTACAGGTTTTGCGAGGCAAAATCGGACCTGCCCCAAGGCTTTTCGATCTAATATTTCCCAGTCCTCGTCAGATTCTTCTTTCTTTTGTCCTTTTGCTTTACCCATCAGCGGATGGTAAAGATCTTTCTGGTACAGATAGTCTTCCATCTGTAACTTTCAGTAGGTGAAGTCTGACCCGTCAAACTTCTCAATTTTAGATTTGCCTTCTTCTGCCATTTCTTATACACAGATCTGAACATGGGCTCTGATACCAGTTGTTAGGAAATATCAGATACGTTCTGATACCCATTGTTGGGGATTCAAACTACCAAACGTTGGTACAACTGCTCCTTAGATCCTCAACCACCTGTCAAATATGAACCCTCTGCGAAATTTGCCCTATCGGATCTTATGTTAAGCAATGGAAAAAAAAATTACAGCAAATTAAAATAATTGCAAGAAAGGAGAACACCGAGTTTAAATGAGGTTCGGCAACTTGCCTACGTCCTCGGAAGCCACACAAATAATTTCATTTATATTGAAGAAGATTACAAAGCTTGTAAAAGAGTAGATCTCAACTTGAGATCTTTCAAAAGAAGCAAACAGAAAAACTATATGTTGCTCTTACAAAGACATGAGATTTTACAACAGTAAAATCTCCTCTCTCCCAAATGTCGCTACAGGAATTAATCCTCTCCAATAACTGAGATTTTTAACTTGAAAATCTCGTGCTCAGCCGTCGCCAAGAAGTCGCTGAGAAGAAAAAATCGGAGAGAGAGAGAGAGAGAGAGCACCTTTTCTCTCGTGCTTAAATAGGGAAACCCTAGGGCCAAAGCAAATGGGATCATACTGGATCCAACTCAGGCGCAGGCGAAAGGGGGAAAAAGATCGAGCTCGCCCTTCGCTCGCGACCTCGTCTGCACTTGGAGTTCGAGCCCGCCTGCATCAAAGCAACATCGAGCTCGCCTGTATCGACCCATAGCAATCTGCCTGCAAGAGGACCGCTCGAACTCGCCTGTCGAAACCCCAAACTTGCCTGTAGCCCTTCGCGAGCTCGCCTGCTTGCTCCAACTTCGCTTGTAGGTCACCGACCGATCTCGCATGAAGTCGCCAAGGACCTCGCCTGCAACTAGCAATGTCAACTTCGAGCTCGCCTTCGCTGTTCGACCTCGTCGGAGCTCGCCGTCGGCCTCAAGTTCGCCGCTGACAGTTATGGATCTACACCCATTTCCAACAGTTTCCAAGTCTAGAGACTCAACCACCACCCTTTTCATCTCTGCCCTAAAAATTCTTCAAAAGAGACATTTCATATAGATTTATTATTGCCCTCTCATTGCTAATTCTCTCTTCTCTCTTCATAGCGTTGCATGATTTATTAATCTGGCTGGCTCTTTGTTCAGGCATAGACATATTGCCCGAACCACGTAAAAATTCTGAGGAGAGATAACATGAAAAGGAAATGGCAGGCGATGATGAATCCCAAATCTCAGCTTGAAGCTCCACGTGGATGTTCGTCTCAAAAAAGTTCTCTTCGCAGAGGCTGATAAAGACTTCATTGGTTTCCTGTTCGGCCTCCTCGTTTTCTACCAGTAGGCTCAGTCATCAAACTGATCTCTCGTAAATCAATGACCAGCTGCATCGCCAAGATTTATCAGAGCATCGAGAAGTTACGCGAGACCTATCTGCAGCCAAACATGATCAAAGAGTCTCTTCTTCAACCCGAGAGTTTGTCTGCTGATGCAATGAGCCCCCTTTTGTTGGGCGATGCAACTGTTGCTGCCTCTCTAACTATCATATCAATGTGGAATTTACAATGATACAGTTAGAAATATAGGATGTCCTAGTTTTGGGATTGTGATGAAGAATGGGGTCTAAGTTTATAACGCCAACTGTTTCTTCTTACGCTGTAACTGCTGCTGCTTCTGCTTCAGCTGAAGGTGGGGGTTATGTTAAGGGAGTAGTTACTTATATGGTGAAGTTACACTAATGTCTGCGATAACGAGCATATGTTTGATTAATGGAGTGAAGAGGGATGATGTTGAATTGGAGGAGAAGTTGGTTTAGTATGGAATTAAAAGATAAGTTGATAGTTTGTCTTTATATATTTTAATGTCAGATTTGATTAATCATTTGATGTTTTTATTTTATTTTTATTTTATTTTATTTCATTTCCCTTCAGGGTATTGCTCCGATGAGAGCTCCCCTTGGCTCAAATACTGCTCTTACTGATGTATACTGTGGAAATCCAAGCCCTTCTGCTTAAGCTATGTTATTGTTTGACTTGTTGATGTTCTATCTTTAGTTTAGCATATGAGGTCTGTTTTCTGACTTTCCTTTGTTAGATTCATGAATGCTGCTCTGATCATTTTGTTTCAAAATCTAAGTGAATAAGATGGACTTTCTGTTTTCTGAATTTGATCAATTGCGTTAAAACTATTTTATGATGAACAATCAAATTGTTGATCATATTCCTTTCTGGTTACTTACTATTATAAAACAAAGGAAATTGGGATTTCTTATGTCTCAGGTATCAGTTAGGTTAATGCTCAGAAAGGAGATATGGAAGACAAAAGCAAAAGTTGACAATATTATTCACACCATAGTTCTTTTCTGAGAAAAGTAGTGAACTGCCAATAGATCTTATGAGAATCTGATTTTATAAATGCATGAATTTCATTTTGGTTTCTAAAATTCAATGGCTGAACCTTCAACTCATCAGGTTTTGTGCTTCATACTAAGAACTGTAGTATGTATGCTTGATAACTGTTGCAAATTTAAGTTGCCTTTAGCTAGAAAAAAGAGGATGATACTCGTCATAAGAACTTCGCAAACAAGCTTGGTCATCAAACTTTATTACCTCATACCTGATTGCTTCACATGCGATGCCTATTTTCAAAAAATTTACCTTAAAATGACCTCACAGTAAGAAGAATGTCTTATTTGAAAAATTCGGTGCCTTGAATTTTAATTTCAAGAAATTATCAACTTCAAGCCTTTCTCATATTTTGATGAGCATCACCTCAAGTAATTAAAATACCTCATCAATTGAAAACTCATGGGGGGGAATCCAAATCCAAACAGGGTCAAAAGCCTGAGTACAGCTGAAAACATAAAATTCTAAGGACCTGCACTATAAACTTAAGCTGACGGTGCCTTTTTTGGTGCCTTTGGAGCAAAGACATTGTTCAGTGCATTGTGAGATATTAGACATGCTTTCAACAAGTTTAAAGCCTGCAGCATAGAAAATAATTCAATAAATTTCAATTAGCAACATGAATATTTATATATTTACCAAAAAGTCCCAACAATCACAACACACGCGAGCACATGCAGACAGACATGCACACAAGCATGCACAAGCGTAGACATAATAACTTGTTTTTGTAGTTTCCATCTATCATTCATTAATTTCTCTATAGGCTATTGAGAAGATTTTTCCTAATTCAGAAAAGAACAGGAACCGAGGACAGCAAAGAAGGTAACCTTTTGCTTATTTGTTTTTTTGGTGAAAAACAAGGCAGGTCATTTTGCTAAAAAGCAGATGCATAAACATAAAAAGTAAACATTTGCCTGCTTTTTAGCTATAAGAGTGCATGGCTACCGCAACAGATAATTCATCAGATCATATGGAAGGAAAAACCTTCGTGTTATTATAATGTGACGTTTCGCTGGTTTGTCTAATTTTCCCCTGAATTACTCATGTGGAGACTGATATAAGCAATTAAGCAGGTTAACCTATTTTTCTTGATTTCGGAGATGCTCTACACGTATTAAACGAAATAGAAGACTAGAAGGATAACCAAAACAGAATTACCTCTGCTTCTCCAATTGAAACCTCTTTGTCCACCAAAAGTCCAACGGGCGCTTTCAATTCCTTAATCACATCAACTCCGTATACTGGAGAAAACGGAACAACAACCATCTCATGAGTCACCATGAACTTTACCGATGCCTTTGCATAACCTCCTCCTTGATCTTTCCCTGGCTTCATCAGCTTCGGATTTATTTCAGTTAATTCCAAAACATTTGCTTCATGCTTGCATTTGTTAAGCTGACTACCATTCCAGCAAGTTACACATTCCTTCACAGTATACTTAAGGGAATTCTGTTCTTCGATCCTCATTATCTGATTGCTACAAGTAAAGTGAGGATAAAGCATTGGAGCCAATAACATGTTTTGGGTCTCTTGATGTTCGATTCGATCATTTCCACCAACGCCCATGATTTCTGATCATTTTGTTTCAAAATCTAAGTGAATAAGATGGACTCTGTTTTCTGAATTTGATCAATTGCGTTAAAACTATTTTATGATGAACAATCAAATTGTTGGTCATATTCCTTTCTGGTTACTTACTATTAAAAAACAAAGGAAATTGGGATTTCTTATGTCTCAGGTATCAGTTAGGTTAATGCTCAGAAAGAAAATATGGAAGACAAAAGCAAAAGTTGACAATATTATTCACACCATAGTTCTTTTCTGAGAAAAGTAGTGAACTGCCAATAGATCTTATGAGAATCTGATTTTATAAATGCATGAATTTCATTTTGGTTTCTAAAATTCAATGGCTGAACCTTCAACTCATCAGGTTTTGTGCTTCATACTAAGAACTGTAGTATCTATGCTTGATAACTGTTGCAAATTTAAGTTGCCTTGGCTAGAAAAAAGAGGATGATACTAGTCATAAGAACTTCGCAAACAAGCTCAGTCATCAAACTTTATTATCTCATACCTGAATACCTGATTGCTTCACATGCGATGCCTATTTTCAAAAAAAAAATTACCTTAAAATGACCTCACAATAAGAAGAATGTCTTATTTGAAAATTTCGGTGCCTTGAATTTTAATTTCAAAAACTTCTCAGCTTCAAGCCTTTCTCATATTTTGATGAGCATCGCCTCAAGTAATTAAAATACCTCATCAATTGAAAACTCATGGGGGGGAATCCAAATCCAAACAGAGTCAAAAGCCTGAGTACAGCTGAAAACATAAAATTCTAAGGACCTGCACTATAAACTTAAGCTGACGGTGCCTTTTTTGGCGCCTTTGGAGCAAAGACATTGTTCAGTGCATTGCGAGATATCAGACATGCTTTCAACAAGTTTAAAGCCTGCAGAGAAGAAAATAATTCAATAAATTTCAATTAGCAACATGAATATTTATATATTTACCAAAAAGTCCCAACAATCACAACACACGCGAGCACATGCAGACAGACATGCACACAAGCATGCACAAGCGTAGACATAATAACTTGTTTTTGTAGTTTCCATCTATCATTCATTAATTTCTCTATAGGCTATTGAGAAGATTTTTCCTAATTCAGAAAAGAACAGGAACCGAGGACAGCAAAGAAGGTAACCTTTTGCTTATTTGTTTTTTTGGTGAAAAACAAGGCAGGTCATTTTGCTAAAAAGCAGATGCATAAACATAAAAAGTAAACATTTGCCTGCTTTTTAGCTATAAGAGTGCATGGCTACCGCAACAGATAATTCATCAGATCATATGGAAGGAAAAACCTTCGTGTTATTATAATGTGACGTTTCGCTGGTTTGTCTAATTTTCCCCTGAATTACTCATGTGGAGACTGATATAAGCAATTAAGCAGGTTAACCTATTTTTCTTGATTTCGGAGATGCTCTACACGTATTAAACGAAATAGAAGACTAGAAGGATAACCAAAACAGAATTACCTCTGCTTCTCCAATTGAAACCTCTTTGTCCACCAAAAGTCCAACGGGCGCTTTCAATTCCTTAATCACATCAACTCCGTATACTGGAGAAAACGGAACAACAACCATCTCATGAGTCACCATGAACTTTACCGATGCCTTTGCATAACCTCCTCCTTGATCTTTCCCTGGCTTCATCAGCTTCGGATTTATTTCAGTTAATTCCAAAACATTTGCTTCATGCTTGCATTTGTTAAGCTGACTACCATTCCAGCAAGTTACACATTCCTTCACAGTATACTTAAGGGAATTCTGTTCTTCGATCCTCATTATCTGATTGCTACAAGTAAAGTGAGGATAAAGCATTGGAGCCAATAACATGTTTTGGGTCTCTTGATGTTCGATTCGATCATTTCCACCAACGCCCATGATTTCTGATCATTTTGTTTCAAAATCTAAGTGAATAAGATGGACTCTGTTTTCTGAATTTGATCAATTGCGTTAAAACTATTTTATGATGAACAATCAAATTGTTGGTCATATTCCTTTCTGGTTACTTACTATTAAAAAACAAAGGAAATTGGGATTTCTTATGTCTCAGGTATCAGTTAGGTTAATGCTCAGAAAGAAAATATGGAAGACAAAAGCAAAAGTTGACAATATTATTCACACCATAGTTCTTTTCTGAGAAAAGTAGTGAACTGCCAATAGATCTTATGAGAATCTGATTTTATAAATGCATGAATTTCATTTTGGTTTCTAAAATTCAATGGCTGAACCTTCAACTCATCAGGTTTTGTGCTTCATACTAAGAACTGTAGTATCTATGCTTGATAACTGTTGCAAATTTAAGTTGCCTTGGCTAGAAAAAAGAGGATGATACTAGTCATAAGAACTTCGCAAACAAGCTCAGTCATCAAACTTTATTATCTCATACCTGAATACCTGATTGCTTCACATGCGATGCCTATTTTCAAAAAAAAAATTACCTTAAAATGACCTCACAATAAGAAGAATGTCTTATTTGAAAATTTCGGTGCCTTGAATTTTAATTTCAAAAACTTCTCAGCTTCAAGCCTTTCTCATATTTTGATGAGCATCGCCTCAAGTAATTAAAATACCTCATCAATTGAAAACTCATGGGGGGGAATCCAAATCCAAACAGAGTCAAAAGCCTGAGTACAGCTGAAAACATAAAATTCTAAGGACCTGCACTATAAACTTAAGCTGACGGTGCCTTTTTTGGCGCCTTTGGAGCAAAGACATTGTTCAGTGCATTGCGAGATATCAGACATGCTTTCAACAAGTTTAAAGCCTGCAGAGAAGAAAATAATTCAATAAATTTCAATTAGCAACATGAATATTTATATATTTACCATAAAGTCCCAACAATCACAACGCACACGAGCACATGCAGACAGACAGGCACACAAACAAGCACAAGCGTAGACATAATAACTTGTTTATGTAGTTTCCATCTATCATTCATTAATTTCTCTATAGGCTATTGAGAATATTTTTCCTAATTCAGAAAAGAACAGGAACAGAGGACAGCAAAGAAGGTAACCTTTTGCTTATTTGTTTTTTTGGTGAAAAACAAGGCAGGTCATTTTGCTAAAAAGCAGATGCATAAACATAAAAAGTAAACATTTGCCTGCTTTTTAGCTATAAGAATGCATGGATACTGCGACAGATCATTCATCAGATTATATGGAAGGAAAAACCTTCGTGTTATTATAATGTTACCTTTCGCTGGTTTGTCTAATTTTCCCCTGAATTACTCATGTGGAGACTGAAATAAGCAATTAAGCAGGTTAACCTATTTTTCTTGATTTCGGAGATGCTCTACACGTATTAAACGAAATAAAAGACTAGAAGGATAACCAAAACAGAATTACCTCTGCTTCTCCAATTGAAACCTCTTTGTCCACCAAAAGTCCAACGGGCGCTTTCAATTCCTTAATCACATCAACTCCATAGACTGGAGAAAACGGAACAACAACCATCTCATGAGTCACCATGAACTTTACCGATGCCTTTGCATAACCTCCTCCCTGATCTTTCCCTGGCTTCCTCAGCTTCGGATTTATTTCAGTTAATTCCAAAACATTTGCTTCATGCTTGCATTTGTTCAGCTGATTACCATTCCAGCAAGTTTCACATTTCTTCACAGTATACTTAAGGGAATTCTGTTCTTCAATCCTCATTATCTGATTGCTACAAGTAAAGTGAGGATAAAGCATTGGAGCCAATAACATGTTTTGGGTCTCTTGATGTTCGATTCGATCATTTCCACCAACGCCCATGATTTCTACACTCTCATACAAGTTATCAATGCATCGGATTAGCGAATGCTTGTTCAAGAGCTTCACTATGGATCCTAAAGGAAAAGTGAGGAAACTGAAGAGGATATCGACCAAGTCTTGGCCTGCTTCGGCGTAGATAATCTCATGGGTTACCCTGTTTTGGAGAAGTTTTATGCTTATCGTCTTGGTTTGATCAGTAGACTCACTTTCATCCCCCAGGTTGATTTGGGTTGCATCTGAAACCTTAGCCTCTTGTTTGTCTCTACTGAATAAAGTTGGTTCTCTCAGGAAAACATCTGAAAGTGGAGTCTTGGACTGAAATGACCTCTTCAGTAATGCCAATACCTGTAAACTCAGACAAACGTATCTCTAACATGATTTCTAAGAACCTTTAATCAATTATAAGTGAATAGGATATTGATATTAGACCTTCAAAATTTTGAAATAGCTACTTAGTTTCCAAAAGCTATGCATTACTCCGAATTAGTCGCTCCGTTAGCCTCTCGCTCAATTGATTATCCTAGCTGGATTAGTGATTAATCAAAGTAGAAGACTACCTACATATCCGCGAAACTTCTTCCAAAATCTCTCTCATTTCATTTTCAGCTGCAGTTTGAAGAAGTTATAAATTTTGGGTTTGGGTTTGCTTTGGTTTTTGTTTTGGGTTTGGGTTTGGGTTTGGAATCAGGTATGAGTTCGAATGGTTTAACTTTGAAAGTTAAAAGTATAATGGGAAGATAATGTTGAACTGTTAAGATTAATGGTATAATGTGCACATTGCTAAATAGCAATTTCAAATTTTAAGCGATTACTATCAAAATAGTAAAGATTTCGGTTGACATGATCTAAGAAATTTCACTCAGAAATAAACACATCTAGGAAATCCCTGAATAAAAATGGCTAATTGCACATTTTCCCCTGTAGTGCCCTTGTTTTGAACTTGCTGCCCCAATCTTTTTATTCTCGCAGATAGACCCAGTTTTTTTTTTTTTTTTTTTTTCTCGTTTTTTTTTTTTTTTTTTTTGACTCTTTAGCCTTAGATAGACTCAAAATTTCACCCCATGGTAGTATCCGCCAGAAAAAAAGAAGGAAAAAAATAAAGAACCAAGGTATCTCTCTGCAACAATGAAACTATTACCTCAAGACAACGATACTAACAGGGTCTACGTACAATTAATCCCAAATAAAATTCTAATTTTTTTCTTACCTCGTCTCTGCAAACGTCGACGACCCGTTTCTCGAGATTATCTGCGTCTTTGATCTCCAGCTTTTGAAGCAGAGAGAGGGTAGAATCAATGCTAGCGGTGGACACATGAAGATCATCACTGATAATATATTTGCCTTCTCCTTTGAGAAACACATCACCCTTCTGTTTCAAATAACACTGAAGCAACTTATCCATCAATTTTCCACAAGAACACCTCGCTCCACTTACCGAACTATAATGTCTATAATTTTTAGCGCAATCAAAACTTTGGCACGTATAAATACGCCAAGGCTTCGAGTCGTCGACATTGATGAGCAAATCTTCACATAGACTTTCTGCTGAGCATCTGGGCTGAAGGAGCATTGACTTGCAGGCTTCAGTCTCGAGGTTCTTCGTTTCGAGGGTTTCAACGCTTTCGTATAACTTGTCCAAGGATCCGAGTGAGGACTGTTTGTTGAGGACTCGGATGATGGTGCCCGTCGGCAGTGTTAAGAAGCCGAAGAGGATGTCGACGAAATCCTTATCGGATTCAGCGAACACGACACGATTCTTTTCCTTGTCGATGAGGAGTTTGATGGTGATGGTGGCCATGGTGAGAATATGTTGGGAGGCACTTCACAAAATTTTGTCAGGCTCTGAGATGTGTTGTACGAGGAGGGATCAATATATGGAGAGGATTACATATCGATCGGAGGAGATTAGTATCAAATCACGTAGAAAGAGATAACAGAACGTGACTTCTTAGGTGCGGAGAATTCAAGGGAGTTGTCTTTGTGAATCGTAACTGATTATAACAGACTAATATGGCGATAATTCGTTTTCCAGTGTAGAAATACTTCATAAAATCACTCGCAAGTCATGTACAGTAAAAAAAGACAACAGCTACGTACTCAAAATACATGCACACATTTCTTGATTCATTTGCATAAATGATTTGGAGGGGGGGGAAACACTAGAAAGATATAACCGAAGCGTATGTAGAATTCATAATTGAAGAAGCATTTAAGCCAAGAATTGTAGGTTTCCGTTGAGCTAACACCACAGCACAGGGGAACAAAATCCGAGAAAACAAACATTTTGCAATTTAGTAAGTATATCACACAATAAATTAAGCATTGATCACAATTTTCAAGACACCTAAAATATGTACTTCCATCCAGCTTCTGTAGACATATCCATAATTTTAATGAAAACAGAATAATACTGGTTACTCCACTCAAGCATATGCAGGCTATTTTACATACAAATTTTAGAGAAATAGAGAGAAGTAGCAGATACTTGATATAAGCATACACAGGTCATTTTACTGTGACCTAGTTAAGCTAGAAACCGTCAATCTTTCTAGGCAATCGCCCACACCAATTTTGTTCAAGTAGTGTCAGTGTATAAGGTGAGAAGACATCGCTCAGCACCGTGTTTGAGATGAGACAAGCTTTCAACAGATTCAAAGCCTGCAAGCATTAAGATGAATATTTCAATATGCAAATTAAATCAATCAAACTTTTCAATAACATGTACAGCTTTTAGTCAGTTTAAGCAATGGATAAACTGCAGAATCTTTCTCGAAACATGTTTGTAAAATGAATCACAAACAGGAATTGGGACCCGTGATTGTCGACATTTTCGCTGAAACCTATGGGGGGGAAAGGGATTAAGACGTAAAAGAAAATGAACATGAACTAGCCCAGAACTAAAAGCTCAATTGGAATTAACCAAGCTCTCTGTCACTATCAATTAGTTGGTTTGTGAAAATAACAACTCTATGAACATTTTAGGAGTTCGAAGTCTGATCAGTCCTTGTCTAAATAACCCCTATGTTTTTATATTTTTGCGTATCAGCCTTCAGCTTTTCACTCCTTTCTTGAACCATGACCGTGAAACCTTAAACAGGGCAGGGGATATTGTCGTCATATTCTAATGTTTCCATGGACGGAAACTCTCCTCTATCCCTCCAAATTCCCTATGTTTTACTTCAATTGACAATTGTACCCTCGTCAGACCCGAGAAGCACACATGTCCTCTAATGTTCACGGCCTTAGTTGCACCATCAGCCATAACCGTAGAAGTCTTGTAGAGCATTTTGCTAAATAACAAACCTATTTAGATGACACATAAAAGGATGATGTCTATAATAATGCTAGCTAATAATTATTGTAATTGATTTTTACCTCTGTTTCTCCAAGGCTGGCCTCTGCCTCCTCTAAACTGCTGATAGGAACCATCAACTTTTTGATGATGTGAAAGCCAGAAATGGGCGATAAAGGTGTCACCTTCATTTCATCGGTCACCATGAACTTCATCATCCCCCTAGCATAGCCTTCTCCATTTCCCAAACTTGAGTTATCCTGCTTCGGGTTTATTTCATCATATATTTGGCCCATACCATGAACACATTGCCCACGGATTTTAGTTTTGCATGCGCAGGTTGTAATCTTTTGTGGAAAAACTTCCTCAATACTAAGTAAATTGTGTTGGCAGCCAAAATGGGGAGGGAGCATAGGAGCCAAGAGCATGTCCCTCAACTCCTCAGACTTCATGTAGCCAAAATCTTTGCTTAAAAGCTCGACACTTTTGTATAGATTGTCAATGCTCCCCATCGAAGAATTCTTTTCCAAGAGTTTTACTACAGCTCCAAGCGGGAAGGTAAGGAAGCTGAATAATAGGTCAGCAAAGTCGTCTCCTGCTTCTGCATAAACCACCTTGTCACTATCGGCATCTAGGTAGAGCTTCACATGTATCCTTTTGGAATCAGTGGCTATCTTTTTTTGCTTGCCTCTAGATTGTGTTATGTCTGCTACCATTAATTTCTCTTCCACAACAACCCCGTCTGGCTCTTGCAGGAAGACATCTGTCAGTGGCATCTTAGAGACCAGTGATCTCTTGAGCAAGGTCGAGATCTGTAATAAGTCAAGAAAGATAATTTATCATGATAAATTCTGGAAGATTTACGCAAGGCAATTAAACATTCTGAAAATTTGAACACCTAAATGGCCCTTGATATGACTGGAGAAAACCTTTGACTCAAAAGAACAAACCACAATGTTGGTTGTAGCTTGGACCTCAGATTTATGTCCTTCAATGCTAAGACTCTTTTTATGCAGGATTAGCCAACCACCTTAGAAGTCTACCCTTAAAAGCATAATAATGCTAAAGACTTTTTACTTATAACACTACATCATCTATAGCAACTATCTGGCTGTTATACATGGCACCATCCTATGGCCATGAATGAACTCAATTTTGGTCTCACCCAATGTTGTGGTTAACTACACATGAACTATCAATGAGATATAAAATACAAAGATAATCATGTTTTTAATCTTGGCACAACAACAACAACAAAGCCTTTATCCCAAATATTTGGGATCGGCTACATGAATCTTCTTCTCCTATTCAGTTCTGTTCAGTTCAGGGCTATGTCCACAAAGTTAAGCATTATCATCTCTTTAGTCATGGCACACAAGGTTGTGAATTAGTGTTCATTTTAACTGCCAAACAACAGAGGCTTTCCATATTTAGATTCTATCAAAAGATAAAAATAATGGGATATAAATCAAAAATACAACTCAAGCAACCCTAATACTCAACATGAGGGAAGACCTCTAGGACCCTTTGATTCCATGTTGTCACTTCCTACGAAGTGTTGGGCATCAAATTTCCTGCTTTGTCATGTCATCACATATTTACAATTTTTTAATTTGTTACGAATTGGTGTTATGTCCCCACAACTTAGATGCCGGTTTTCCAGA
>NC_033800.1:7051136-7061964 GCF_001876935.1 Asparagus officinalis | reverse complement strand
CCCCCCCCCCCCCCAAAAAAAAAGGAAAAAAGATATGATAGTTGATAAGGAACATAGTTTACTACTAAAAAATCACCAGTTTATTCTAATTTTGTACTGTCATTACCAATTGAGCATAGCGATTATGGAACATGATTTATGACTCAAAGAACTACCATCTTCATTCTAGTAGTAATATCAGTCACAAACTTCGCAGTTCAGTTGACACACCCGATACAAGTCATATATAAATGAAAAGAACAAAACAAGTATACTAATTTATTAAAAGAAAATAAAGCGCGATTAAGTGACATGATTTATGACTAACAATTACCATGTTTATTCTAGTAGCAATATCACTCTCAGACGAGGCAGTTCATTAGCAATTCCAATACAAGTCATATATAACTGAACAAGACAATTATGCTTATTTATTAAAAGAAAATAAAACACTTAATAACATGATTTATAGCTCAAACAATTACTTTCTTCATTCTAGCAGTAATTCCATTCACAAACTTGGCAATACATTTAACACTCCCAATTAGGGATGCAAATGGATCAGATACGACTCCGATATGATGCTTATCGTATCTGTATCCGTATAAAAATCATAGATATAGATAGGAATATCTATGTCTTGGTAAGGAAAAGTCATATCCATCAGCTAAAACCGGACACATACACAGATATACATGCAGATATACATGCGTATAGAAAATGGATATGAGAAAACCAGATAAGATTATAAAATATATAGTTCATATGACATAAAAGAGATCATTAATATATTTGTTATATTTGAAAAAGCTAAGATTAGATCTCTTGATCATCAAAAGTGACCACATATACTGTTGCATGTAGAGATTTAGTAATCATATATGTACCCTAACAGATACGGAAAAAAATAGTTTTTTGCACTCTACTCCCAATACAAGTCACACTGTAAATGAACAAGACAATTACACTAATTTAATAATAAAAATTAAGACTTTGGATTGAGATGTCAAAATCGTCACCTCCTCTTTCCCAACATTGACAACCCTCTTCTCAAGCACACTCCCATCCTCAATCCCAAGCCTGCTCATCAACCCCAAGCTCTCCCCCATCGACACCGGCCTCACCACCAAATCATCGCTCACCATAAAAATCCCGTCCCCCTTCACAAAAACCCCCACCCCCCCCCCACATTATCGGCACCTCCAACCTCCCCCCACACGCACACTTCCCTCCCCCAACCGAACTCGCTCCGCAATACCTCGACTTCGAGCGCGTATAATAAGCCCTATGCGGCGTGTCGTCGACATTAATCTCCAAGCCCTCGCATTTAGCTCCGGCGACGCTCCGAGGATGGAGGAGCATCGCTTTGCAGGACGGAGACTGGAGGAATCGGGGATCGAGGTCGGAGACGCTGGAGTAGAGGCGATCGAGGGAGCCGAGGGAGGATTGGTTGTCGAGGAGGCGGACGATGGTGGCCATGGGGAGAGTGAGGAAGCTGAGGAGGATGTCGACGAAGCGGTGGTCGGACTCGGCGAAGACTACGCGGTTGCGGACCCTCTCGATGAGTAGGGTTAGGGTTACGGTCTCGGCCATGGCGACGGAAATTATTAGGGTTTTGAATTTCCAGAGAGAGAGAGAGCGAGAGCGATAGAGTGTGTGATGAGAAATTATTAGGACGAAAGACTTTGCGTTTGATTCGGCGACGAAGGACGACTGACGTCTTGGTAGGTCCCACTCCCTGTGCCAGCCAATTGGCAGTGCGGCACGCAGGCGAGGGGACCAAAAGCTAGCTAAGGGTTAATTGCATATTACTCCCTTAAATCATCCTTAATTGTCAAACATACCCTCATATTTCATCGGTGAACTACCAATAAAGTAATATTGCAAGGGAATTAGTTGACATGAGATAATTTGGTAATCAGATCTGACATTGCATCAACAGATGTTATTTTACAGAGAAAGCCCCCCCTTAACATTGAATTGAGATCCTCTACTCATGCATAGTACTTCCTAATATTTGCTAATGCATCTCCACCTTTCATTTTGTGGACAAGTACAAAGTGAAAGGTGGGGTCCACAAAATGAAAGGAGGAGATGCATTAGCAAATATTAGGAAACACTATGCATGAGTAGAGGATCTCAATTCCTTAACATTGCTCAATTATCAAACAACCCCCCATAACTTTCAAAGTACCAGAAAACCCCCCTTTAAGTTAAAGGTCAGTAGAAAACCCCTTTCAACCTTAACATTCTATCACCAAACTCCTCTAATAGTGTGAATCGCAGTTTTCACTAGGAAAAATATCTCTCTACGTAATTTTAATTTTACGTATCCATGTGAAAAGTCATGGTTGACACTGTTTTGGGGGTTTACTACAAAATCTATTGGAGGAGATCTTCTGATGACCCCTACGTGTAAGGGAGGCTTCCAATACTCTGAAAGTTATTGGGGCTTATCATAAAATTGCTCGCTACTTTATGAAATTGAAAGCAAATAGTATATCCTTCTTTTCTATTTCCAAATATGATTAGGATACCCACTCATATTGTTACTAGGACACCTGGTACTCTATAAATAAAACGAAAATAAGCAGGAGCGATCCCAAAGAAATTAATTAAAGGGTGATATTTTTTTTTTAACTGGGTTTTTTGCAGCATCATCAATAATATCATGGACGCGTTCAAGTTCTCAGAGGAAGAAGAAGATTCTTACTTTACGCAGACGCCCGAGGAATGCGTCGGGCTTGAGCTTCTTCTCATCATCAATGGAGGTGAAGCAACAGCATCATTGACTCGGAATAAAGAAGAAGATCCAGAGAGAGAGGATTTGGAGATGAAGAAGAAGAGTTTGGAAATTAACAAGACAACAAATTATGCTTCGGTCCTCACGTAAGTTTCTTCGTAATCTTTCGTCTGTGGAAATTAAAACAGTACTGTATTTTATCTCAGGCTATAGTTTTAACAAAAGCTTTTGATTTGATTCTATCTTCTTGATGTATATAAACTCTACTCTGGTTTCTTATTTGGGACTTGATCATGATCCTAGGACTTGGACACATATATTTATGTTAACAAGGCCTTGTAAGCAATATTTACGAATCTATGTGGTTATCTCTTTTTTCTTGTAATTTTCACATAGATTCATAACCGTGCGACTAAACTATTTATAGTTTTCTTCCCTACTCCATCAAGATCAAGAAATTAAAAAAAAAAAATTCTCTTCTTGGAAAAAAAAAGAAGAAATATTATATATGCTTTTGCCAGTTGACTGCCAAAAGGAGATAATATTACATGGTGACTGGTTGAGGAAACTTTCTACAATATAAAGTTGAGGGGATGGAAATTATTAAAGTGTTGAAAGCAGAGAGGATGGAGGATGAAGATTAGTGTAGACTTGGCATTTCAGTTTTAAATTTTCTGTATATATATGCTATTTGGGTTTAAATATAATTTATTTGGATCGTTTGGGTTTAAGAGTACATTTGCAAGTTGGTGGGTGTAAAGATAAATCAAGGGAAAATTTTGGGTTTGAAAGGGAAAAAACACCTATTTTCAAAGTCCAGGGGGCTTAATCTCGAGGTTATGTGAAATTGACCCTTTTTCTGATTTTGTACTAAATGATGGACCCTTATGCGGAGTCTCTTATAGAAAGAATTGCTTTCATTTATGCAACCTTTGTCAAACTTTTGAGTTTAGTTTTTTTAGTTGCATATGTTTCATAAAACTAGCGACGTGCGGAGTCTCACCCTCACTGTTATTTAAAAATAAATGTATCTGTAGTAATTTACAAGAGAACCAAAGAAGAACAGTGATTTGAGTTAAATTTTCTGAAATCACAAAACGTGTTCAAGTTCTCTGAGTCCGAAGGTTATTTCTTTAACCAGAGATGGCGAGAAACAATTCTTCTTCACGATGAACTGCCTCAGGGGTCTCGCTTAACGAATAACCTTGGACTCAGAGACTTGAAACACGTTTTGGTGATTTCAGAATGAATTTAACTCAAATCACTGTCTTCTTTGTTCTCTTGTAGATGGCGAGAAACAATTCTCTTCACGATGAACTGCCTCAGGGGTCTGCTTAAAGAAATAACCTTCGGACTCAGAGAACTTGAACACGTTTTTGTGATTTCAGAAAATTTAACTCAAATCACTGTTCTTCTTTGTTCTCTTGTAAAATTACTACAGATACATTTATTTTTAAATAACAGTGAGGGTGAGACTCCGCACGTCGCTAGTTTTATGAAACATATGCAACTAAAAAAACTAAACTCAAAAGTTTGACAAAGGTTGCATAAATGAAAGCAATTCTTTCTATAAGAGACTCCGCATAAGGGTCCATCATTTAGTACAAAATCAGAAAAAGGGTCAATTTCACATAACCTCGAGATTAAGCCCCCTGGACTTTGAAAATAGGTGTTTTTTCCCTTTCAAACCCAAAATTTTCCCTTGATTTATCTTTACACCCACCAACTTGCAAATGTACTCTTAAACCCAAACGATCCAAATAAATTATATTTAAACCCAAATAGCATATATATACAGAAAATTTAAAACTGAAATGCCAAGTCTACACTAATCTTCATCCTCCATCCTCTCTGCTTTCAACACTTTAATAATTTCCATCCCCTCAACTTTATATTGTAGAAAGTTTCCTCAACCAGTCACCATGTAATATTATCTCCTTTTGGCAGTCAACTGGCAAAAGCATATATAATATTTCTTCTTTTTTTTTCCAAGAAGAGAATTTTTTTTTTTTAATTTCTTGATCTTGATGGAGTAGGGAAGAAAACTATAAATAGTTTAGTCGCACGGTTATGAATCTATGTGAAAATTACAAGAAAAAAGAGATAACCACATAGATTCGTAAATATTGCTTACAAGGCCTTGTTAACATAAATATATGTGTCCAAGTCCTAGGATCATGATCAAGTCCCAAATAAGAAACCAGAGTAGAGTTTATATACATCAAGAAGATAGAATCAAATCAAAAGCTTTTGTTAAAACTATAGCCTGAGATAAAATACAGTACTGTTTTAATTTCCACAGACGAAAGATTACGAAGAAACTTACGTGAGGACCGAAGCATAATTTGTTGTCTTGTTAATTTCCAAACTCTTCTTCTTCATCTCCAAATCCTCTCTCTCTGGATCTTCTTCTTTATTCCGAGTCAATGATGCTGTTGCTTCACCTCCATTGATGATGAGAAGAAGCTCAAGTGGAGATGAAGAAGAAGGTCGAAAGAAAGAGCATCGATTTTATTTCTCTAGACAGACGCCTGACGGAGTCCTTGATGATGCTGAATCGTTTCTTGATGGAGGAGGAGATCACAGAAGACGATGGTGGATATTTAACAGTTCAGAGCTCACACAGACGCTTGAGGAATTCGTTGGGCGAGAGCTCATCTCCTTCGACAACCGGAGAAAATAGCGAGGAACTCTCAGAGGAAGAATCGAAAGAAGAAGAGGATGAAAAAGATGAAGAGGATATTGATTCTTTTTTTTGCGCAAGCAGTTGAAGAAATTCCTTGAGCTAGCTAGAGCTCCGTTTCTAACATCAATATGTTTGCATAGGTTTTTATGGTCTGTGTTGTTTTTTCTTCTTCTTTTCTTTTCGTTTAGAGTAGGTAGAACAGTTTTTTTAACGTCAAGCGTAACAGTTTGTTTCAGAAAGAGTTCAATGAAATTAGTTTGATTCTTTTTTTTGCAGAAATGTAAGGGGACAGTTTAATTATTGTTTGCAAGCACAAGTGTTCTTCATTGTTTTCCCCCCACAAGTGCTCTACGTGAAGAGAATTTGTGGTATGAAAATTGCATTTAAGCCCCTTGAATTTTAACTGCGTTAACAGGTGAAACTGGCGAAGTCCCACAGATGTGACTAGCAGAACGAAGCCCATAATACCGCCAGGTCTTTATGATATATGCATGCATAGAGTCTTATTATAATCTCCCATCATCTTAATACTACAGTACTACTCTCGCTCAAACACGCTTGAAGGTGGAGCCTAATGGAATCCGCTGCATTGGTGTCGATAGATCACACACTGGAACCATAGTTCCTCAAACAGTTGTAGGAGGATTTTGTACTGCACTGTACAGCTTAAAGAAAAATACAGAATGAAAGGAGACGTGGAAAGGCCTGTTAACGCAGGAATAGGAATTGATCTTCATTATCTTTAGCATACTAAGACAAGATTCTTTGCACAAGTTTTCTTGATTTAATGCCTGATGATGCCTTTACAACAGTTTCAGGTTAAAAGGACAAGTACACAGGACTCATTCAGGGGGGTCTCGTGAATTTTTCTTGGTACAGAGTCACCATTACAAGTGGGAGTAAATGTACTAATCGAATCTAGTTAAAACTAGGAACGAGAGAGATATCAGTTCATCAATTAGGCTACTGAGGCCTAAGAATCTGGTTGTAATAATGTACAGAGGATGAGACCTTTGAAGAATCGCCATCAACAAAGTTCCAGTATCATCTTACAGGGGAGTGCCAATGCAAACCCAAGTGCGCCAGAAGCAGAAATAGCGAACCGGTGACTTTTTAGCAGCCTCCTGTCATTCAAACAGAATCGCAACAGCGTTACTTAGTTACACATTTTCAACTTCAACTTTTGTTTTAAGTTTTTTTTTTTTTTTTTTTTTTTTTGGGTTTTTTGGAGTCGGATGCCAGTAAAGCACAAAAGATTCGGTTGCTAGAAAATTAAAGAGCAAACATCAGAACTACCATGCACTATTAGAAGATTTTATATAAAAATACCATAACTTATTCTTATTAGAGAAAATACGACAAACTACTAACTCTAGTAAAGAAAATATCACATGCCATTTGGAATTAACCTATCGGTGACAACCTCATAGGTAAAAAGTCAAAAAAAATACTCCTAATAGTTAAGGGGAACAGGGTGGGAGAATAATTATATAAAGTGAACAAGGATAAAAATATTCAGGTGTGTGTATCACTAGCTTCTCTAAATCACGGTAGTTTGGTGCAAAAGGTTTGCAATCCTTTGCTCTAATAAAAATAGTTGATGGCGAACTCCCAATAGTTCATGGTAGTTCCATGAAATTTATCCATTAAAGAAACAATACATTATTGGATGACTGGAATATACCTCACTGACTGATGGTGGCTTCGAGTCAACAGAGAAACAATCGAAGAAGATCTACCCCATATGCATAAGGAGGAAAGGAAACTAAAAGAGTGCCAAGATCGTTAAGCTCCCATAATGATTTATTGGCAAGAAAATCAATCAGTTCGGAACAATTTCAGGAACTCTTCAGGTTCTTGATCTTTAACAACCTGCCATGTAATTTACAAAGAAGCTCAATTGATTGTACAAGGAATAAGTAGCCATATGGTCTACAAGGACAACACAAAGACCATTGAGGATAAGAATATTCCAAGAAACTACAACAGGAGATATTTCATAGAATGATTTAATACATAAGAATATATAGGCGATGCAAAACAGAAATCAAAGATGCACTTACTCCATATAATAAAAGTTCATCAACAGTTACTCTAAATGGAAAAAGGTGCAAGGTCTGCAACCATAAGTTTCTCCTTGGTAGATGATGATTGCTTCATTTATATTTCTGTGAAACCCTATACGCCATAAATTTTCACTTTCTTATGTTATTCACCTTTTTATAAGTATTGGATTTAATGTTCAGTTGACTGCTGCCAGCAAAAAGGAAACGGGCACAAATTACAGTTCTTTCAATGACCAGGGCTGCTGTTTTTGAAGCAACATGAACAGCAACCACTAGTTAAACCACCTACTGACAAGAAATTTGATTTTCTTCAGTCTACTAGATCACTTTCACAAAAGCAGCCAAAAGGATTTACAGTGTTGTGAAGATCTCCAATTATAATCCTAATAAAGGCCAGAAAGTGACCCAATTAATTGTGCCAGATACAAACCTAAGTGGATGTTTTAGATTGAATCCCTAAATTATATTGAATATATATATTTCTTAAGTGGATTTGGATCCCAGGTGGTAGTACACATGCATCATGGGTAAATGTATTTACATATGATGAATTAGCAGTAAAATACCAATCATTCCAAAAATTACACTTAAATATACGAAAATGAAGAAGGGTCCGATAACAAACATATAAAATTCCCATATGTGGAAGACATCATGTTTGATGTTTGCTGGAGGTGTCCGATATGTCCCAAAGGATTAATTTACAGTAACTTAAGCTATATGGTTGCAATTGTTCGTATGAAACCTTTTCAGATTTCAACATGTTGGCCTGCATGTCTGGCAAGATATGTCACATTCCAGCAACACAACAAAGTTCACCATGAAGCGCCCATACTTCTAATATTTAGGATTCCCAATACCGATCATGTCCCTGATGCGCACAAGATATTCGCTACGTAATACGGGAAATCCCCATCATGTATGGTCCCCATATCCGATAATTTTTATGGCCTTGCTTGCAAAAAGTGTCAATACTTTTACATCAGCAGAAGCAAGAGTTCTGACAGCTCTTTTAGTCATCGATTTTAAATTATTTATTAATAGATACCTATTAAAAACTAAAAAATAAAAAGCAGAACAATAGATCTACAACATTAATTGAATAATTATTTAGTGTATCTTCGTTGGTAAGGAATGTACAGCAGCATAATAGGTAAGACAAGAAATCTTGCTGGAGAATAACATTGGCAACTATTCTTAGATAATGATAATATAGATAACAGCCATAACACGTACAAACAACTATAACAATGCTGTCAAAGCATTTTAACTTCATACAGATCTATGAACCTTCTGGCACAATCAGTATAATTGCATAAGCAAACTGATGCGTTGAATTACAAATAAAAAAGTAGAATGTTACCTTCACCGGAAGATCCTTTGGGAGACCTATCTGCGCAAGAAAATCACAGCCAATCACTGTCCAGTCAATTTCAGTTACTCTGTCTTTATCCTGGAACTCAACACCTCTATGACCATTAGCCTGTTCAACCCTACTCCCAATCCACATATACAGCATTCTATCCAACCTGTCACCTCTACACATACAGGAAGTTAAGAAAAGTAGTACTGCTTTAGAATCAAGATCCTCTCTAGCAAACTTTGCGAGCTTTTCCATATCAGGCCAACGGTATACCAAAATTTTTGAAGCATCCAAAGATCCCAAATTAATATCAACCAACTCAGTTGGCAAGTTACATGTCAGTTGACCATCCACTGAATGATAATGGTTTTCCGCATCCAAGTGATTCTCCTCACTTCCACAAGCACATTGACTTGTGCACGTGATGTCTGGAACCTGTCCTGCACAATTTGCGCTGTCAGAATCATTTATGGAGGACTGATTATTACCATTGCTCCTATCTAAAACATATTGCGTACATTCATCACCAGAAGATGACGCATTCAATGCTGTTCTGGACAATACAGATGTACCTTTATCCAATGGCAACTTCAAAGAGAAGCTTCCCCTTCTCTCAGCAATCGATCTTGCCAACCCCTTGGATGGCAAACAAACAGCCTGCAAACAGGGCTTCAATGGTTCAAAACTGCCAGAAATCTGAAGACAAGGCTTAGACGTGGGTACAAATGAGTCAGGCAAGTTAGACGACGCAGGTGAAGATGTCAGCGAAGGTGAGGAACAAGTTGAAGGAGATATCGTAGGTGAATCTGAACAACACTTCGAACTAGCACTTGAATCAGATGAAATGGAACTAGGGGAAAGGTAAGGAGGTGACGACGATTCAGCACTCAAAAGTTGAACTCGATTCCCACGAGGTTCACCATCTTTCATCAATGCTGAATCTGATAAAACTCTGCAAATGGTGCCCGATATAAATTTTCTTCTTAATACACTCCAATTGTTCTCTCTAGCTGGGAGGTGCGTTTCTTGCCCAGGTCCCGATGATGGGAATGGTGGCACAACACCTCCTGTTACAGCCTTATAGAACAGCTCAAAATCTACATCATAGGAATCCACTTTTTTCTTACCAATTCCACCACTGGCATCCAGTTTACTCTGATCCTTATCAACCTTGTCCAAACTCGAAAACGCCTCCCAAAACTCCAAAGGCTCGTCCCCTTCCGCAACCGTAACAATGGGCCCAGGCACTCTCTCATACCGCACGACCTGAAAGGCAGCAGCTTTTGCATCCTTCTCCATCACTGGATTACAATTCTTACCGACCCACACATAAATCGACGAAACAACATGAACAATAAAAGCCCCTCTTGAATCCAAAGCCTCAGGTTTCGGATCATTCAACATCTTGGGCACCAAATGTAAAGGATCATAAGGAGAATGAGGTGCCATTCTATACATCCTCAACACCGAGTTCGGGCTCAAAGGAATCGCATGCACTCTCTTCTGACACTGCAGCAGCTGGCAAGCGAAACCCATGTTAGGATTCGCAATCCCCCTCGCCGCCTTCACAAACTGAAAAGCGTCATCAAAGCTCTGACCTTTCCTCCACATCAAGTAAGCAATCACCAACGAAGTCGATCTCGAAACCCCCTGGCAACAGTGAACAAAAACCCTACCTCCCTGTTCCCTAACATCCTCAAAATAATCAAACACATCATACAGAATACTCGTTATATCCTCACTGGGATTATCCTGAAGCCAAAGAGTCTTATAAACAAGATCAGACTTAAAATACTCAGGGCAAACAAATCCAACGCAATTCAAAACATGAGTAATCCCATTCTCCCGCAAAATGTCTCGATTCCTAGCAACCGAATCGCCACCTAAATAAATATGGTCTGCGACTTTCGAGCATTCCTTATCAAAAAGAGCGATCTGGTTCTTGTTACCTTGAGATCGAAGGGCCGGGATATCGAGCTTGAGATCGGATC
>NC_033800.1:7050837-7051118 GCF_001876935.1 Asparagus officinalis | reverse complement strand
CCAAGCTCCGCCGAGCTATAGAAAGAGGCTGCAGGGGCGGGAGGCAAGATCTCGCCTTTGAGTTCTGAGATCTCGGAGTCAGAGGAGGAGCTTGGAATCTCCGAGAGTTCGATGAGGGGTTCGAATTCGACTGCTCAGTTCGAGATGCGGACCAAGAGGCGGAGCGCCAGAACGTTTTTCGAGCTCCGGTGAGGGGATCGTCGTCGCCGGCCATGAATGGAGTAGGCTGAAGCTAGGGTTTTGAGGATTTGGGGGCAATTTAGGGCATGGGGATCGGATTC